>NC_047019.1:47808245-48027217 GCF_902652985.1 Pecten maximus
AACATATGCCACAATTGACTAGTAAGGATTAACAGGAAGGATTATCTTGTCCCTAGACTAGTAAGGATTAACAGAAAGGATTATCTTGTCCCTAGACTAGTAAGGATTAACAGGAAGGATTATCTTAGTCCTAGACTAGTAAGGATTAACAGGAAGGATTATCTTGTCCCTAGACTAGTAAGGATTAACAGGAAGGATTATCTTAGTCCTAGACTAGTAAGGATTAACAGGAAGGATTATCTTGTTCCTAGACTAGTAAGAATTAACAGGAAGGATTATCTTAGTCCTAGACTAGTAAGGATTAACAGGAAGGATTATCTTGTTCCTAGACTAGTAAGGATTAACAGGAAGGATTGTCTTGTTCCTATACTAGTAATGATTAACAGGAAGGATTATCTTGTTCCTAGACTAGTAAGGATTAACAGGAAGGATTGTCTTAGTCCTAGACTAGTAAAGATTAACAGGAAGGATTGTCTTAGTCCTAGACTAGTAAGGATTAACAGAAAGGTTATCTTGTTCCTAGACTAGTAAGGATTAACAGGAAGGATTATCTTGTTCCTAGACTAGTAAGGATTAACAGGAAGGATTATCTTAGTCCTAGACTAGTAAGGATTAACAGGAAGGATTGTCTTAGTCCTAGACTAGTAAGGATTAACAGGAAGGATTATTTTGTTCCTAGACTAGTAAGGATTAACAGGAAGGATTGTCTTAGTCCTAGACTAGTAAGGATTAACAGGAAGGATTATCTTGTTCCTAGACTAGTAAGGATTAACAGGAAGGATTGTCTTGTTCCTAGACTAGTAAGGATTAACAGGAAGGATTGTCTTGTTCCTGGACTAGTAAGGATTAACAGAAAGGATTGTCTTGTTCCCAGACTAGTAAGGTTTAACAGGAAGGATTGTCTTGTTCCTAGACTAGTAAGGATTAACAGGAAGGATTGTCTTGTTTCTAGACTAGTAAGGATTAACAGGAAGGATTATCTTAGTCCTATACTAGTAATGATTAACAGGAAGGATTACTGGACTGTTAGGGATTAAAACACTCTGGATTACTACATATATATATCTTTGTTCCATTTTAGTAGGGATTAGCTGTGATTGACAAGGTCTAGATTACATATCAGGATTATCTATAAGCTGGACTGATACAAATATAGCTATATCTTTATAAGGATTCGCTGTTCCTAAACTAAATAAATGTAAGCTGTCTTAAACTCGGAGAAATCAATTGATATGTTTATGACAGAAAACCGAGGATGTTCGGATGTTACTATATATAAACTCCTATATTGACCATTCGAATGCCAGGCAAACTATGTAACTGTAACTATTTTATGGTGGTCACATCTGTTGTCAGTAGGGAAACAAGATATAGTAGGACACATATGTGACATGCTGAGATGGACATAGCAATGTTTGTTTATATATATATAATATAGATATAAATGTTTTCTAATTTATCTGACATTAAGCATAGTGTTTGTCGGTAACAGGGCAGCTTACTTTGTTTATAGAAAGAAGAACCTGTCAGTTTGTTATGGAATTTTCACAATATGTTGTATGGGTACATGTAGGTCTAGGTATCCTGCCAGTGATGATCTATGTATCCTGTCAGTGATGATCTATGTATCCTGTCAGTGATGATCTAGGTACCCTGTCAGTGATGATCTAGGTATCCTGTCAGTGATGATCTAGGTATCCTGTCAGTGATGATCTAGGTATCCTGTCAGTGATGATCTAGGTATCCTGTCAGTGATGATCTAGGTATCCTGTCAGTGATGATCTAGGTATCCTGTCAGTGATGATCTAGGTATCCTGTCAGTGATGATCTAGGTATCCTGTCAGTGATGATCTAGGTATCATGTCAGTGATGATCTAGGTATCCTGTCAGTGATGATCTAGGTATCCTGTCAGTGATGATCTAGGTATCCTGTCAGTGATGATCTGGGTATCCTGTCAGTGATGATCTAGGTATCCTGTCAGTGATGATCTAGGTATCCTGTCAGTGATGATCTAGGTATCCTGTCAGTGATGATCTAGGTATCATGTCAGTGATGATGTAGGTATCCTGTCAGTGATGATCTAGGTATCCTGTCAGTGATGATCTAGGTATCCTGTCAGTGATGATCTAGGTATCCTGTCAGTGATGATCTGGGTATCCTGTCAGTGATGATCTATGTATCCTGTCAGTGATGATCTATGTATCCTGTCTGTGATGATGTAGGTATCATGTCAGTGATGATCTGGGTATCCTGTCAGTGATGATCTAGGTATCATGTCAGTGATTATCTGAGCATCTTGTTAGTCATGCTTTGGTAGATGATTTAATGAAATTTCATCAGTTCCACTCAGGTGAGCTTTCCCGGGGGACCTAAAGGTGTCAGATAGAACTTTGTTGATAGTATGTGTTAAACTTCCACAGGACTGTTCAATATTTTATAAACATGTGCAGACAGTAGATATTGCATGTTTGTGTTTTGAAAGGTCATTACAATTTAATGTGGAAGCGATTCTCAATAGGAGATCAGACCTGGTTGATAGGTTGGATCACAAATCTTGATTGCATGTAAATAATAGTCTATGCCAAGATATGTATGATGATATATACTTAGAAGAAACATAAAAAGAAACAATATTGACATAAAAAATTATTAGTGGTGGGCCGATCATCGGTTATAATAGAAAATTAATAGATTGGAATAATTCCAGGGACATTGACCATAAAACATAATAGATCAGTGAAATTTCATGCCAAATATTTCCTGTATTCCAGAATTGTTTTTAGACGTTCGGTTTCTTACTGATCTGAATTGTACAAATGGTAACATGGATGATTTGCAGAATCATCCCGGTGCAAGTTCTTCGAACATTTTGCATAACTTTGGGTTCAACAGTTCTTTTATTTCTTGATATAACAAACAGAAATAACAGTTATAACAAAATCTACCATCAGGTAACAAAATCCGATTATAATCAATATTTGATCAGTAGAGGTCACCCGATTGTTCCAATTAATCGATTTCAAAAATCTCCTCTGATTCCCATCACTGAACATCATTAAACATGACTGTGTACTGTTGATCATCATTAAACATGACTGTGTGACTGTTGAACATCATTAAACATGACTGTGTACTGTTGAACATCATTAAACATGACTGTGTACTGTTGATCATCATTAAACATGACTGTGTACTGTTGATCATCATTAAACATGACTGTGTACTGTTGATTGTTTTTTCCTTTCACTGGTGGATAATCATGAGGAAACATTCAGGTGGAATGACCTTTGACAAATTAAATGACCTTGAGAAGTTGGTTGATCAGCCAAAGACTGTTGACTGGTGGTAATCAAATTTTATACATGGATATCACCAGTTCTTCCGTTCCTTCTGTGTTTGTTTTCTACACAATTTAGCATTGAGAATTATCCTACCAGATTTCTGATCAATGTAATTGTATTACATATGTAGCAGGTCTGTTTATTACCGTGGATCTATACATTACATGGATTCATTATCAGAGATATTGATGGTAATTGGCTTTAGGTCCTCATAGACTAGGGAGAGGATTATGTAATTGACTCCCTAGGGAGTAAGCTACATTTGTAACATCTGTCCCTGCTGGGTCTTACATGTCCATTATACAGGACAACCCACTGCTAAGTTTTCCTGTGTTTCAGGTTGAGTTTCAGGACAGCAATTAAACAGCAAACCTATGTATTAATGTATATAAATTTCCTATTTAAAATACAGGAACCGTCCCAAATGAATGTGTTTTTTTGAGATCATTTAAAAGCATCAAAAGTGAGTTCTTATAGAGAATCAATGAATTTATTATCTCTATAAGTCCCCTGGGTTTATATACCGATGGACGCTCTTACAAAATTGATTTACAATGAACAGTTAACATCACTGATTTTAGTTGCATTGAAAAAAAAGTATAGTTATGGTGATCTGTCATGAAACAATTGTCTGTAACTGTGTCATTGTAAGTCCCTGGAGTGTCTGAATGTGTGTCTGTAACCCTGGTACTGATGTAGGAGTGTGTGTCTCTAGTCCTGGTACTGATGTAGGAGTGTGTCTCTAGTCCTGGTACTGATGTAGGAGTGTGTGTCTCTAGTCCTGGTACTGATGTAGGAGTGTGTCTCTAGTCCTGGTACTGATGTAGGAGTGTGTCTCTAGTCCTGGTACTGATGTAGGAGTGTATGTCTCTAGTCCTGGTACTGATGTAGGAGTGTATGTCTCTAGTCCTGGTACTGATGTGGGAGTGTGTGTCTCTAGTCCTGGTACTGATGTAGGAGTGTGTCTCTAGTCCTGGTACTGATGTAGGAGTGTGTGTCTAGTCCTGGTACTGATGTAGGAGTGTGTCTCTAGTCCTGGTACTGATGTAGGAGTGTGTGTCTAGTCCTGGTACTGATGTGGGAGTGTGTTTCTGTAACCCTGGTACTGATGTAGGAGTGTGTCTCTAGTCCTGGTACTGATGTAGGTGTGTGTCTCTAGTCCTGGTACTGATGTAGGAGTGTGTCTCTAGTCCTGGTACTGATGTAGGAGTGTGTCTCTAGTCCTGGTACTGATGTAGGAGTGTGTCTCTAGTCCCGTACTGATGTAGGAGTGTGTCTCTAGTCCTGGTACTGATGTGGGAGTGTGTGTCTCTAGTCCTGGTACTGATGTAGGAGTGTGTCTCTAGTCCCGTACTGATGTAGGAGTGTGTCTCTAGTCCTGGTACTGATGTGGGAGTGTGTCTGTAACCCTGGTACTGATGTGGGAGTGTGTGTCTGTAACCCTGGTACTGATGTGGGAGTGTGTCTGTAACCCTGGTACTGATGTGGGAGTGTGTCTGTAACCCTGGTACTGATGTGGGAGTGTGTCTCTAGTCCTGGTACTGATGTAGGAGTGTGTCTGTAACCCTGGTACTGATGTGGGAGTGTGTGTCTGTAACCCTGGTACTGATGTGGGAGTGTGTGTCTGTAACCCTGGTACTGATGTGGGAGTGTGTGTCTGTAACCCTGGTACTGATGTGGGAGTGTGTCTCTAGTCCTGGTACTGATGTAGGAGTGTGTCTCTAGTCCTGGTACTGATGTAGGAGTGTGTCTCTAGTCCTGGTACTGATGTAGGAGTGTGTGTCTCTAGTCCTAGTACTGATGTAGGAGTGTGTGTCTCTAGTCCTGGTACTGATGTAGGAGTGTATGTCTCTAGTCCTGGTACTGATGTAGGAGTGTGTCTCTAGTCCTGGTACTGATGTAGGAGTGTGTGTCTCTAGTCCTGGTACTGATGTAGGAATGTGTGTCTCTAGTCCTGGTACTGATGTAGGGGTGTGTGTCTCTAGCCCTGGTACTGATGTGGGAGTGTGTCTGTAACCCTGGTACTGATGTGGGAGTGTGTCTGTAACCCTGGTACTGATGTGGGAGTGTGTCTCTAGTCCTGGTACTGATGTGGGAGTGTGTCTCTAGCCCTGGTACTGATGTGGGAGTGTGTCTCTAGTCCTGCTACTGATGTACATTGTAGGAGTGTATGTCTCTAGTCCTGGTACTGATGTAGGAGTGTGTATCTCTAGTCCTGGTACTGATGTAGGAGTGTGTCTCTAGTCCTGGTACTGATGTAGGAGTGTGTCTCTAGTCCTGGTACTGATGTAGGAGTGTGTCTCTAGTCCTGGTACTGATGTAGGAGTGTGTGTCTCTAGTCCTGGTACTGATGTAGGAGTGTGTCTCTAGTCATGTTACTGATGTAGGAGTGTGTGTCTCTAGTCCTGGTACTGATGTAGGAGTGTGTCTCTAGTCCTGGTACTGATGTAGGAGTTTATGTCTAATCCTGGTACTGATGTAGGAGTGTGTCTCTAGCCCTGGTACTGATGTAGGAGTGTGTGTCTCTAGTCCTGGTACTGATGTAGGAGTGTGTCTCTAGTCCTGTTACTGATGTAGGAGTGTGTGTCTGTAACCCTGGTACTGATGTGGGAGTGTGTCTCTAGTCCTGGTACTGATGTGGGAGTGTGTCTCTAGCCCTGGTACTGATGTGGGAGTGTGTCTCTAGTCCTGCTACTGATGTACATTGTAGGAGTGTATGTCTCTAGTCCTGGTACTGATGTAGGAGTGTGTGTCTAGTCCTGGTACTGATGTAGGAGTGTGTGTCTCTAGTCCTGGTACTGATGTAGGAGTGTGTGTCTCTAGTCCTGGTACGGATGTAGGAGTGTGTGTCTCTAGTCCTGGTACTGATGTAGGAGTGTGTCTCTAGTCCTGGTACTGATGTAGGTGTGTGTGTCTCTAGTCCTGGTACTGATGTAGGAGTGTGTCTCTAGTCCTGGTACTGATGTAGGAGTGTGTCTCTAGTCCTGGTACTGATGTAGGAGTGTGTCTCTAGTCCTGGTACTGATGTAGGAGTGTGTCTCTAGTCCTGGTACTGATGTAGGAGTGTGTCTCTAGTCCTGGTACTGATGTAGGAGTGTGTGTCTCTAGTCCTGGTACTGATGTAGGAGTGTGTCTCTAGTCCTGTTACTGATGTAGGAGTGTGTGTCTCTAGTCCTGGTACTGATGTAGGAGTGTGTCTCTAGTCCTGGTACTGATGTAGGAGTGTGTGTCTCTAGTCCTGGTACTGATGTAGGAGTGTGTGTCTCTAGTCCTGGTACGGATGTAGGAGTGTGTGTCTCTAGTCCTGGTACTGATGTAGGAGTGTGTCTCTAGTCCTGGTACTGATGTAGGTGTGTGTGTCTCTAGTCCTGGTACTGATGTAGGAGTGTGTCTCTAGTCCTGGTACTGATGTAGGAGTTTATGTCTAATCCTGGTACTGATGTAGGAGTGTGTCTCTAGCCCTGGTACTGATGTAGGAGTGTGTGTCTCTAGTCCTGGTACTGATGTAGGAGTGTGTCTCTAGTCCTGTTACTGATGTAGGAGTGTGTGTCTGTAACCCTGGTACTGATGTGGGAGTGTGTCTCTAGTCCTGGTACTGATGTGGGAGTGTGTCTCTAGCCCTGGTACTGATGTGGGAGTGTGTCTCTAGTCCTGCTACTGATGTACATTGTAGGAGTGTATGTCTCTAGTCCTGGTACTGATGTAGGAGTGTGTATCTCTAGTCCTGGTACTGATGTAGGAGTGTGTCTCTAGTCCTGGTACTGATGTAGGAGTGTGTCTCTAGTCCTGGTACTGATGTAGGAGTGTGTCTCTAGTCCTGGTACTGATGTAGGAGTGTGTGTCTCTAGTCCTGGTACTGATGTAGGAGTGTGTCTCTAGTCCTGTTACTGATGTAGGAGTGTGTGTCTCTAGTCCTGGTACTGATGTAGGAGTGTGTCTCTAGTCCTGGTACTGATGTAGGAGTGTGTGTCTCTAGTCCTGGTACTGATGTAGGAGTGTGTGTCTCTAGTCCTGGTACGGATGTAGGAGTGTGTGTCTCTAGTCCTGGTACTGATGTAGGAGTGTGTCTCTAGTCCTGGTACTGATGTAGGTGTGTGTGTCTCTAGTCCTGGTACTGATGTAGGAGTGTGTCTCTAGTCCTGGTACTGATGTAGGAGTGTGTCTCTAGTCCTGGTACTGATGTAGGAGTGTGTCTCTAGTCCTGGTACTGATGTAGGAGTGTGTCTCTAGTCCTGGTACTGATGTAGGAGTGTGTGTCTCTAGTCCTGGTACGGATGTAGGAGTGTGTGTCTCTAGTCCTGGTACTGATGTAGGAGTGTGTCTCTAGTCCTGGTACTGATGTAGGAGTGTGTCTCTAGTCCTGTTACTGATGTAGGAGTGTGTGTCTCTAGTCCTGGTACTGATGTAGGAGTGTGTCTCTAGTCCTGGTACTGATGTAGGAGTGTGTGTCTCTAGTCCTGGTACTGATGTAGGAGTGTGTGTCTCTAGTCCTGGTACGGATGTAGGAGTGTGTTTCTCTAGTCCTGGTACTGATGTAGGAGTGTGTGTCTCTAGTCCTGGTACGGATGTAGGAGTGTGTTTCTCTAGTCCCGTACTGATGTAGGAGTGTGTCTCTAGTCCTGGTACTGATGTAGGTGTGTGTGTCTCTAGTCCTGGTACGGATGTAGGAGTGTGTGTCTCTAGTCCTGGTACTGATGTAGGAGTGTGTGTCTGTAACCCTGGTACTGATGTAGGAGTGTGTGTCTGTAACCCTGGTACTGATGTAGGAGTGTGTCTCTAGTCCTGGTACTGATGTAGGAGTGTGTTTCTCTAGTCCTGGTACTGATGTAGGAGTGTGTCTCTAGTCCTGGTACTGATGTAGGAGTGTGTCTCTAGTCCTGGTACTGATGTAGGAGTGTGTGTCTCTAGTCCTGGTACTGATGTAGGAGTGTGTCTCTAGTCCTGGTACTGATGTAGGAGTGTGTCTCTAGTCCTGGTACTGATGTAGGAGTGTGTGTCTCTAGTCCTGGTACTGATATATAGTACAATAGTATGTTTTTATTCTCTAGTTAATTAGTACAATAGTATGTTTTTATTCTCTAGCTAATTAGTACAATAGTATGTTTGTATTCTCTAGCTAATTAGTACAATAATAGTGTTCATCCTCTAATACACTGTGTTTCACTTATCTAATCTTCCTCTAGTACATATGACCTTTAATTTAGAGAAAAAGAAAATATGTGGGAAGCTTAGGAAGTGAAGTGCCACTGAAGTCTGTCGTGTGGTTCACTGTCGTGCAAAAGTCTCGAGCAGATGATATGTGTGTGGAGCTGTAAAGCAACTAGAGATCAAGGTCTAATCAGCTCTTGTAGGCTAAAACAGCTTTTGGTAATTAAAGTCCTGGTGCTTTAGGTGTTGTATCTTGATCATCAGAGGTCTGCTTGGGCTGTACATGTTTTAGCTCAGATCATCAGATGACCTTGTCAAAGATTTGCATGTCAGTTTTAATTTGGAGGATGAAGGTTTCAAGTGTTTCTTTAGACAATTTTGTAAACATCTCGGGTTTTAGTAGCTTTTCTGCACAGCAATTACATCAAGAACAAACACTGTCACGTCAACTATAGAATATGTACTGAAAACAAATTGTTTTAGAGAAAAACAAAACATACCTTTTACTAATATCAATTTCAACAAAAATGAAGTAATCATGTGATTGCCAGTCACCACGAATGTGACTTTGAGTCACATGCATCAGTTTGAGTCACCGAGCTATAATGTGACCAAGAGTCTCCTGTAATGTGACCATTAATCACCTGTACTGAGGCTGCGAGTCACCAGTCTTACCTTGTAAATGTGACTCTGTCAGTCTCCTGTAACGTGACTGTGAGTCACCAGTACTGAGGCTGCGAGTCACCAGTCATACCTTGTAAATGTGACTCTGTCAGTCTCCTGTAACGTGACTGTGAGTCACCAGTACTGAGACTGCGAGTCATCAGTCTTACCTTGTAAATGTGACTCTGTCAATGTCCTGTAACGTGACTGTGAGTCACCAGTACTGAGACTGCGAGTCACCAGTCATACCTTGTAAATATGACTCTGTCAATCTCCTGTAACACGGCTGTGAGTCACCAGTCTTACCTTGTAAATATGACTCTGTCAATCTCCTGTAACATGGCTGTGAGTCACCAGTACTGAGGCTACGAGTCACCAGTCATACCTTGTAAATGTGACTCTGTCAATCTCCTGTAATGTGACTGTGAGTCACCAGTACTGAGGCTGTGAGTCACCAGTCATACCTTGTAAATGTGACTCTGTCAATCTCCTGTAATGTGACTGTGAGTCACCAGTACTGAGGCTGCGAGTCACCAGTCATACCTTGTAAATGTGACTCTGTCAGTCTCCTGTAACGTGACTGTGAGTCACCAGTACTGAGGCTGCGAGTCACCAGTCATACCTTGTAAATGTGACTCTGTCAATCTCCTGTAACGTGACTGTGAGTCACCAGTACTGAGGCTGCGAGTCACCAGTCTTACCTTGTAAATGTGACTCTGTCAATCTCCTGTAATGTGACTGTGAGTCACCAGTACTGAGACTGCGAGTCACCAGTCTTACCTTGTAAATGTGACTCTGTCAGTCTCCTGTAACACGGCTGTGAGTCACCAGTACTGAGGCTGCGAGTCACCAGTCTTACCTTGTAAATGTGACTCTGTCAGTCTCCTGTAATGTGACTAGGAGTCACCTGTATTAGAGTCACCTGTTATCTGATGGACTGTTTAGGCAGATCTTTGCTACATTCCTGGAGCTGGTTAATAATGATGTTGTAGAGTTTAATTGTAGATGTTAAGAAGGTTATATGCAGTGCTGGTATTGGCTGCCTGCTTGCTTGGTCCTTCTTGGCCATGATTTAAGTCTCCAGTGTGTCTCTCCAGGCAGTAATTGTACTGCCCTTGCTATAGAGCATTTACCTGTCCCTGGCTTTGTTGTTTCCTCTGATCTGTGGGTAGCCTTTTGTACTTAGCTTTTGTGAACTATTTATTACAGGGAACCACGCCATTACCAATGGCAACATTTTCTGTGATGAAGCCTGCCTTCTTTTTTTACATATACTGCAACAAGAATTTTACATATTAAACCTTTGGGCATCTCATCAGATTTGAAAAAAAAAAATATTACAGAATTATGAAAAAGGCACAGGTAATGTAGGGCATATCTTATACACTAATGTAACATCGTCCAAGTGAAGTTTTCAATGTTTATTCCCTGTTGTAATTGTACTATGAATATACAGTATAGAAATAGCTGATAAATAACAAACAGATCAAATACATACAAAAATGTAGGCTCTACCCAATATCAATAAACAAAAATATAGGCTACCTCTACCCAATATCAATAAACAAAAATGTAGGCTATCTATACCCAATATCAATAAACAAAAATGTAGGCAACTTCAACCCAATATCAATAAACAAAAATGTAGGCTACATGATGTTTCCTGTGAGTAAGCTGTGATATGTGATGTTTCCTGTGAGTAAGCTGTGATGTTTCCTGTGAGTAAGCTGTGATGTTTCCTGTCAGTAAGCTTTGATGTGTAATGTTACCCGTGAGTTAGTTGTGATGTTTCCTGTGAGTAAGCTTTGATGTGTGAAGTTTCCTGTGAGTAAGCTATGATGTGTGATGTTTTCTGTGAGTAAGCTGTGATGTGTGATGTTTTCTGTGAGTAAGCTATGATGTGTGACGTTTTCTGTGAATAAGCTATGATGTGTGATGTTTTCTGTGAGTAAGCTATGATGTGTGATGTTTCCTGTGAGTAAGCTGTGATGTGTGATGTTTTCTGTGAGTAAGCTGTGATGTGTGATGTTTTCTGTGAGTAAGCTATGATGTGTGATGTTTTCTGTGAGTAAGCTATGATGTGTGATGTTTTCTGTGAATAAGCTATGATGTGTGATGTTTCCTGTGAATAAGCTATGATGTGTGATGTTTCCTGTGAATAAGCTATGATGTGTGATGTTTTCTGTGAATAAGCTATGATGTGTGATGTTTTCTGTGAATAAGCTATGATGTGTGATGTTTTCTGTGAATAAGCTATGATGTGTGATGTTTTCTGTGAATAAGCTATGATGTGTGATGTTTTCTGTGAATAAGCTATGATGTGTGATGTTTTCTGTGAGTTAGCTGTGATGTGTGATGTTTCCTGTGAGTAAGCTGTGATGTGTGATGTTTTCTGTGAATAAGCTATGATGTGTGATGTTTTCTGTGAGTAAGCTATGATGTGTGATGTTTTCTGTGAGTAAGCTGTGATGTGTGATGTTTCCTGTGAGTAAGCTATGATGTGTGATGTTTTCTGTGAGTAAGCTATGATGTGTGATGTTTTCTGTGAGTTAGCTATGATGTGTGATATTTCCTGTGAGTAAGCTGTGATGTTTCCTGTGAGTAAGCTGTGATGTTTCCTGTAAGTTAGCTATGATGTGTGATGTTTTCTGTGAGTAAGCTGTGATGTGTGATGTTTTCTGTGAATAAGCTATGATGTGTGATGTTTTCTGTGAGTAAGCTATGATGTGTGATGTTTTCTGTGAGTAAGCTGTGATGTGTGATGTTTCCTGTGAGTAAGCTATGATGTGTGATGTTTTCTGTGAGTAAGCTATGATGTGTGATGTTTTCTGTGTGTTAGCTATGATGTGTGATGTTTCCTGTGAGTAAGCTGTGATGTGTGATGTTTCCTGTGAGTAAGCTGTGATGTGTGATGTTTCCTGTGAGTAAGCTATGATGTGTGATGTTTTCTGTGAATAAGCTGTGATGTGTGATGTTTCCTGTGAGTAAGCTATGATGTGTGATGTTTTCTGTGAATAAGCTGTGATGTGTGATGTTATCTGTGAGTTAGCTGTGATGTGTGATGTTTCCTGTGAGTAAGCTGTGATGTGTGATGTTTCCTGTGAGTAAGCTGTGATGTGTGATGTTACCTGTGAGTAAGCTGTGATGTGTGATGTTTTCTGTGAGTTAGCTGTGATGTGTGATATTTCCTTTGAGTAATCTGTGATGTGTGATGTTTTCTGTGAGTTAGCTGTGATGTGTGATATTTCCTTTGAGTAATCTGTGATGTGTGATGTTTCCTGTGAGTAAGCTATGATGTGTGATGTTTTCTGTGAGTTAGCTATGATGTGTGATGTTTTCTGTGAATAAGCTATGATGTGTGATGTTTTCTGTGAGTAAGCTGTGATGTGTGATGTTTCCTGTGAGTAAGCTATGATGTGTGATGTTTTCTGTGAGTAAGCTATGATGTGTGATGTTTTCTGTGAGTTAGCTATGATGTGTGATGTTTCCTGTGAGTAAGCTGTGATGTGTGATGTTTTCTGTGAATAAGCTATGATGTGTGATGTTTCCTGTGAATAAGCTATGATGTGTGATGTTTTCTGTGAGTAAGCTATGATGTGTGATGTTTCCTGTGAGTAAGCTGTGATGTGTGATGTTTTCTGTGAGTTAGCTATGATGTGTGATGTTTCCTGTGAGTAAGCTGTGATGTGTGATGTTTCCTGTGAGTAAGCTGTGATGTGTGATGTTTCCTGTGAGTAAGCTATGATGTGTGATGTTTTCTGTGAATAAGCTGTGATGTGTGATGTTTCCTGTGAGTAAGCTATGATGTGTGATGTTTTCTGTGAATAAGCTGTGATGTGTGATGTTATCTGTGAGTTAGCTGTGATGTGTGATGTTTCCTGTGAGTAAGCTGTGATGTGTGATGTTTCCTGTGAGTAAGCTGTGATGTGTGATGTTACCTGTGAGTAAGCTGTGATGTGTGATGTTTTCTGTGAGTTAGCTGTGATGTGTGATATTTACTTTGAGTAATCTGTGATGTGTGATGTTTTCTGTGAGTTAGCTGTGATGTGTGATGTTTTCTGTGAGTAAGCTGTGATGTGTGATGTTTTCTGTGAGTAAGCTGTGATGTGTGATGTTTTCTGTGAGTAAGCTGTAATGTGTGATGTTTTCTGTGAGTAAGCTGTGATGTGTGATGTTTTCTGTGAGTTAGCTGAGATGTGTGATGTTATCTGTGAGTTAGCTGTGATGTGTGATGTTTTCTGTGAGTAAGCTGTGATGTGTGATGTTTTCTGTGAGTTAGCTGAGATGTGTGATGTTATCTGTGAGTTAGCTGTGATGTGTGATGTTATCTGTGAGTAAGCTATGATGTGTGATATTTCCTTTGAGTAATCTGAGATATGTTATTATATTTCCTGTCCAGAAGTTGTGATGTGTCATTTTCTTCTCATTTCAGTTTCATGATGGTGCTTATCTGTCTCATATTTAGTGTGTTGTCTACAATAGCTCAGTACACAAGTTTTGCCAACGAAACCCTCTTCTGGATGGTGAGTACCGAATCAAAGCTCAGTACACAAGCTTCACCAATAAAACCCTCTCCTGGATGGTGAGTACCCAATCACAGTTCAGTACACAAGCTTCACCAAGGAAACCCTCTCCTGGATGGTGAGTACCCAATCACAGTTCAGTACACAAGCTTCACCAATAAAACCCTCTCCCTGATGGTGAGTACCCAATCACAGTTCAGTACACAAGCTTCACCAATAAAACCCTCTCCTGGATGGTGAGTACCCAATCAAAGTTCAGTACACAAGCTTCACCAATAAAACCCTCTCCTGGATGGTGAGTACCCAATCAAAGTTCAGTACACAAGCTTCACCAATAAAACCCTCTCCTGGATGGTGAGTACCCAATCAAAGTTCAGTACACAAGCTTCACCAATGAAATCCTCTCCTGGATGGTGAGTACCCAATCAAAGTTCAGTACACAAGCTTCACCAATAAAACCCTCTCCTGGATGGTGAGTATCCAATCAAAGTTCAGTACACAAGCTTCACCAATAAAACCCTCTCCTGGATGGTGAGTACCCAATCAAAGTTCAGTACACAAGCTTCACCAATAAAACCCTCTCCTGGATGGTGAGTACCCAATCACAGTTCAGTACACAAGCTTCACCAATAAAACCCTCTTCTGGATGGTGAGTACCCAATCAAAGTTCAGTACACAAGCTTCACCAATAAAACCCTCTCCTGGATGGTGAGTACCCAATCAAAGTTCAGTACACAAGCTTCACCAATGAAATCCTCTCCTGGATGGTGAGTACCCAATCACAGTTCAGTACACAAGCTTCACCAATAAAACCCTCTCCTGGATGGTGAGTACCCAATCAAAGTTCAGTACACAAGCTTCACCAATAAAACCCTCTCCTGGATGGTGAGTATCCAATCAAAGTTCAGTACACAAGCTTCACCAATAAAACCCTCTCCTGGATGGTGAGTACCCAATCAAAGTTCAGTACACAAGCTTCACCAATAAAACCCTCTCCTGGATGGTGAGTATCCAATCAAAGTTCAGTACACAAGCTTCACCAATAAAACCCTCTCCTGGATGGTGAGTACCCAATCACAGTTCAGTACACAAGCTTCACCAATAAAACCCTCTCCTGGATGGTGAGTACCCAATCACAGTTCAGTACACAAGCTTCACCAATAAAACCCTCTCCTGGATGGTGAGTACCCAATCAAAGTTCAGTACACAAGCTTCACCAATAAAACCCTCTCCTGGATGGTGAGTACCCAATCACAGTTCAGTACACAAGCTTCACCAATAAAACCCTCTCCTGGATGGTGAGTACCCAATCACAGTTCAGTACACAAGCTTCACCAATAAAACCCTCTCCTGGATGGTGAGTATCCAATCACAGTTCAGTACACAAGCTTCACCAATAAAACCCTCTCCTGGATGGTGAGTACCCAATCACAGTTCAGTACACAAGCTTCACCAATAAAACCCTCTCCTGGATGGTGAGTACCCAATCAAAGTTCAGTACACAAGCTTCACCAATAAAACCCTCTCCTGGATGGTGAGTACCCAATCACAGTTCAGTACACAAGCTTCACCAATAAAACCCTCTCCTGGATGGTGAGTACCCAATCACAGTTCAGTACACAAGCTTCACCAATAAAACCCTCTCCTGGATGGTGAGTATCCAATCACAGTTCAGTACACAAGCTTCACCAATAAAACCCTCTCCTGGATGGTGAGTACCCAATCACAGTTCAGTACACAAGCTTCACCAATAAAACCCTCTCCTGGATGGTGAGTACCCAATCACAGTTCAGTACACAAGCTTCACCAATAAAACCCTCTCCTGGATGGTGAGTATCCAATCACAGTTCAGTACACAAGCTTCACCAATAAAACCCTCTCCTGGATGGTGAGTACCCAATCAAAGTTCAGTACACAAGCTTCACCAATAAAACCCTCTCCTGGATGGTGAGTATCCAATCACAGTTCAGTACACAAGCTTCACCAATAAAACCCTCTCCTGGATGGTGAGTATCCAATCACAGTTCAGTACACAAGCTTCACCAATAAAACCCTCTCCTGGATGGTGAGTATCCAATCACAGTTCAGTACACAAGCTTCACCAATAAAACCCTCTCCTGGATGGTGAGTATCCAATCACAGTTCAGTACACAAGCTTCACCAACTCCTTGTTGGTTCAGTTAACAAACTTGTGTTCCTGTGTGTAGATAATCTGCTTTAGATATGGACTTGTAGTGATAACTGCCATTAACTACTGATATAAGCTCTTTATCCACTTTGTAACTCTCTGCTGTTTCTCTTTTTTTTACAGGAGATTGTTTTAGTGGTATTTTTTGGTCTGGAATATGTCATACGCCTGTGGTCTGCTGGATGTCGTAGTAAATATATGGGCATGAAAGGGAGGCTACGTTTTGCAAGGAAACCCATCTCTATTATAGGTAAATATATAACTACTCTAGTGTATGGAATCATGTTAACTTGAAGATACTTAGAAAAAAGTCACATGGAGAAAATACCTGGCATAACATTTGTTTTAGATAATTGGAAGAATAGGAATGTTCTAGATGTGCATGCACAATTGGTATGCTGAATAAATGCATCTTGTTGTTTTATACACTGCACATGCATGTATTAATGTCACTACCATGTGGGTATATATATACAAAATAGAAAAAATAGAAAATGCACAAAAATGTGGGTGAAATCTGTGAGGGTGCTTTGTATGTCTGGAGGAACAAGATTGAATGCTGTAGGTTCATACTGACTCTGCTGTTGACATTGTATTGTCCTAACATCAGGATATCTGTAGTAGGTGCACAAATAATGGTTAACTTACTGTAGATCTCAAAAACCAGTTGGATATTACCAAGGACTAGGGAGATACCAAAAACCAGTAGGATATTACCAAGGACTAGATCGAGAGATACCAAAAACCTGTAGGATATTACCAAGGACTAGAGAGATACCAAAAACCTGTAGGATATTACCAAGGACTGTGAAGATACCAAAAACCTGTAGGATATTACCAAGGACTAGAGAGATACCAAAAACCAGTAGGATATTACCAAGGACTATGGAGATAACAAAAACCAGTAGGATATTACCAAGGACTATGTAGATCCCAAAAACCTGTAGGATATTACCAAGGACTATGGAGATCCCAAAAACCAGTAGGATATTACCAAGGACTAGGGAGATACCAAAAACCAGTAGGATATTACCAAGGACTAGGGAGATACCAGAAACCAGTAGGATATTACCAAGGTCTATGGAGATCCAAACCAGTAGGATATTACCAAGGACTAGGGACATACCAAAAACCAGTAGGATATTACCAAGGACTAGGGAGATACCAAAAACCAGTAGGATATTACCAAAGACTATGGAGATCCAAACCAGTAGGATATTACCAAAGACTAGGGACATACCAAAAACCAGTAGGATATTACCAAGGACTAGGGAGATACCAAAAACCAGTAGGATATTACCAAGGTCTAGGGAGATACCAAAAACCAGTAGGATATTACCAAGGACTAGGGAGATACCAAAAACCAGTAGGATATTACCAAGGACTATGGAGATACCAAAAACCAGTAGGATATTACCAAGGACTAGGGAGATACCAAAAACCAGTAGGATATTACCAAAGACTAGAGAGATACCAAAAACCAGTAGGATATTACCAAAGACTAGAGAGATACCAAAAACCTGTAGGATATTACCAAGGACTGTGAAGATACCAAAAACCTGTAGGATATTACCAAGGACTAGAGAGATACCAAAAACCAGTAGGATATTACCAAGGACTATGGAGATACCAAAAACCAGTAGGATATTACCAAGGACTATGTAGATCCCAAAAACCTGTAGGATATTACCAAGGACTATGGAGATCCCAAAAACCAGTAGGATATTACCAAGGACTAGAGAGATACCAAAAACCTGTAGGATATTACCAAGGACTAGGGAGATACCAAAAACCAGTAGGATATTACCAAGGACTAGGGAGATACCAAAAACCAGTAGGATATTACCAAAGACTAGAGAGATACCAAAAACCTGTAGGATATTACCAAGGACTAGGGAGATCCCAAAAACCAGTAGGATATTACCAAGGACTAGGGAGATCCCAAAAACCAGTAGGATATTACCAAAGACTATGGAGATCCAAACCAGTAGGATATTACCAAAGACTAGAGAGATCCCAAAAACCAGTAGGATATTACCAAGGACAATGGAGAGTGTTTCTGATGTCAACTGGTTCAGTTTTATTGTATGAAACTGATAAAATACCAAGAAGGATTTAATTATGTGATATTTTCAAGACCTCCTGGACATAATCTTTGTTTTCCGCTGCATAAACTACCTGGTTAAAATGACGTTTAGCTTTCATCAGCCCCAGAAATTAACCTGTATAACAGTACTTTCCGTTTGATGTAAAGTCTCAGTTTGGAATAATCATTGAATGTTTAATTTGTTTATAACATGTCAGATACTCACAGCTTGTTAAGTATTGAGAAGCTGGTTAGCTCATATATATATCAGCCTCAATGCCAATGATTGGTAATTATGTCATCTGATACAAAAGTACGAAAGTACGAAAGTACTTGAGCCCTCATCACTGATTACACCAGCTGTTACAAAGTGTGTTATCACACAATCTCTCGATCAGAACTCTCATATCATGGAATGTTTTAATTACAAATTCTAAATTTATTAGCTGTTAAAAGCAATATAATACCAGCCAGTGATTAAAATCTGACTTTATCAAATAATAAGCCTGCAAAATATTCATGTATTAATATTTAAGGCATTTTATTGAATAGTACAAAATAATATGTATACTAATGAGTTATATCTGGCAGGTGCTTCAATATCGCCACAAAATTAATAAAAAATATTCATGATATAGAAATTTGATTGGAGATATAGCACCTATATTGCTGTAACCTGTTGTTGAGAAAGGTCAGCACAGGTATCAATGATGGGGACCAATAGGATATAAGCATGTTCTCAATGTATAGGCTTAATGGAGGTGTGTGTCACAGGTCATTAATGATACTGGAGGTGTGTGTCACAGGTCATTAATGATACTGGAGGTGTGTGTCACAGGTCATTAATGATACTGGAGGTGTGTGTCACAGGTCATTAATGATACTGGAGGTGTGTGTCACAGGTCATTAATGATACTGGAGGTACGTGTCACAGGTCATTAATAATACTGGAGGTGTGTGTCACAGGTCATTAATGATACTGGAGGTGTGTGTCACAGGTCATTAATGATACTGGAGGTGTGTGTCACAGGTCATTAATGATACTGGAGGTGTGTATCACAGGTCATTAATGATACTGGAGGTACGTGTCACAGGTCATTAATAATACTGGAGGTGTGTGTCACAGGTCATTAATGATACTGGAGGTGTGTGTCACAGGTCATTAATGATACTGGAGGTACGTGTCACAGGTCATTAATGATACTGGAGGTGTGTGTCACAGGTCATTAATGATACTGGAGGTGTGTGTCACTGGTCATTAATGATACTGGAGGTATGTGTCACTGGTCATTAATGATACTAGAGGTATGTGTCAGAGGTCATTAATGATACTGGAGGTATGTGTCACAGGTCATTAATGATACTGGAGGTGTGTGTCACAGGTCATTAATGATACTGGAGGTTTGTGTCACTGGTCATTAATGATACTGGAGGTTTGTGTCACTGGTCATTAATGATACTGGAGGTATGTGTCACAGGTCATTAATGATACTGGAGGTATGTGTCACAGGTCATTAATGATACTGGAGGTGTGTGTCACAGGTCATTAATGATACCTGAGGTGTGTGTCACAGGTCATTAATGATACTGGAGGTGTGTGTCACTGGTCATTAATGATACTGGAGGTACGTGTCACAGGTCATTAATGATACTGGAGGTGTTTGTCACAGGTCATTAATGATACTGGAGGTGTGTGTCAAAGGTCATTAATGATACTGGAGGTGTGTATCACAGGTCATTAATTATACTGGAGGTACGTGTCACTGGTCATTAATAATACTGGAGGTGTGTGTCACAGGTCATTAATGATACTGGAGGTATGTGTCACAGGTCATTAATTATACTGGAGGTACGTGTCACTGGTCATTAATAATACTGGAGGTGTGTGTCACAGGTCATTAATGATACTGGAGGTATGTGTCACAGGTCATTAATGATACTGGAGGTATGTGTTACTGGTCATTAATGATACTGGAGGTATGTGTCACAGGTCATTAATGATACTGGAGGTGTGTGTCACAGGTCATTAATGATACCGGAGGTGTGTGTCACAGGTCATTAATGATACTGGAGGTGTGTGTCACAGGTCATTAATGATACTGGAGGTATGTGTCACTAGTGTAATATAACATGGACATAATTATATTGGCTGTACCCGGCAGAAATCCATTTTGATGTCATGGGATTGATAATAATGTTACATTTTGAATTGTAAATGGTGCAACAAAATGGCTGCCAATGTTTGATTTTGTCCTCCAAAGTTTTTCTTCAGAATATAAGTTTTTAAGTCATCTGACTCGAAGATGACCTATAGTTGTTGTGCTTCCTCCATCATTGTCTGCTGTGCACTGTAGGCATGCTTTTCGAATTTCAAACTACTTCTCAAGTTCCAACAGTGGGACTGAACTCTAACTTGCCTGAAATGATTCTGCGATGGTCCAATATCCAAGATGGCCACCATGGCAGTCATCTTGAAAAGCACATTCTAAATTTCTTCTATAGTTTCATTGGTGCTATGAAGTTGGAAATCAATGAGGATATTAGTAAAGGGAAGCTAAGAAAGTGTTGTTATTTTCGGCCTCTTTGAATCTCTGACATGGTGGCCATTTTAACATGATTGCCTTAATTATTATGGTTTTCCTGAAGAACACCTATATTTCAAACTTCTTCTCAAGTTCCACTGGTGGGATGCTGCTCTAACTTGCCTGAAATGATTATGAGTTGGTCATGTCTAAGTGTTATTTTCGGGTTGCTCAGTAATCCAAGATGGTACCATGACCAACATACAGTATTGCACAATCCCAGTTGTTGTCTACCACTATAGTGTTACTGAGTATATATATATATACTACAATAGTACTAGAGTCTGTTTAAGTCAGACGACTGTTAAGGCCCATGGACCTCTTGTTTTAGTTATGTAATAAAAGTATCTTGAATTCATTTTCATACCATATGAGAATTTAATTGATGGTTGCCAAACCTCCCCAAAAATGAAAACTTCTAAAACACAATTATGGTTCTATATACATTGTATGTCACCAGAAAGAGACAGTAGTATTAAAGATTGGTTTAATTAATCAAATATTTTTATTCATTTGTTTTAATATTTCAGATTTTCTTGTGGTCTCAGCATCAGTCGTGGTACTGTCAGCAGGCTCTGAGGGTCAAGTGTTTGCCACTTCAGCAATCAGGTATACATAGTCAGGGCCACATCATGTTCACTGATTATCTATACATAGTCAGGACCACCTCAGCTATAAGACATGCATAGTCAGGGCCACCCAGCAATCAAGTATACATAGTAAGGGCCACCTGAGCTATCATCTATACATATAGTCATGACCACTTTATCAAATGCCAGATGTACGTTTTCAGGGCCGTTATAACTATCAGTTATACATAGTCGGGGTCACCCCAGCACTGTTGTATACATAATCAGGTCCATCATAGCCTCCAGGTACATGTATGGTTAATTATGGCCACCTCAGCTATTACTTATGCTCAGTTAGGGTCACCACAGCCATCAGGTAAACATAGTTGGGGCCACATCAGTTATGAGATTCATATCATATCTAACATTGTTTTCACTATTACGAATAAACTCATTTCAGAGGGATGACATATTAACTTCCTGTCTTTGAAACAATCATGAAACATGCTTATTGGTACACCAATCTTAAATTAAAACACTGCTGTCCTTTGTTTTCTAGGGGTGTGAGATTTTTACAAATTTTACGAATGCTCCATGTAGATCGACAAGGAGGCACATGGCGTCTCTTAGGATCTGTAGTATATATACATAGACAGGTGAGTATCAATAGAAGGGAGTGCGATCTACAAAGACAGGTGAGTATTGATAGAAGGGAGTACTGTCTACATAGACAGGTGAGTATCAATAGAAGGGAGTACTGTCTACATAGACAGGTGAGTATTGATAGAAGGGAGTACTGTCTACATAGACAGGTGAGTGTTGATAGAAGGGCGTACTGTCTACATAAACAGGTGAGTGTGGAAAGAAGGGAGTACTGTCTACATAGACAGGTGAGTATTGATAGATGGGAGTACTGTCTACATAGACAGGTGAGTATTGATAGAAGGGAGTACTGTCTACATAGACAGGTGAGTATGGATAGAAGGGAGTACTGTCTACATAGACAGGTGAGTATTTATAGAAGGGAGTGTTGTCTACATAGACAGATGAGAATTGATAGAAGGGAGTGTTGTCTTCATAGACAGGTGAGTATTGATAGAAGGGAGTACTGTCTACATAGACAGGTGAGTATTGATAGAAGGGAGTACTGTCTACATAGACAGGTGAGTATTGATAGAAGGGAGTACTGTCTACATAGACAGGTGAGTATTTATAGAAGGGAGTGTTGTCTACATAGACAGGTGAGTATTGATAGAAGGGAGTACTGTCTACATAGACAGGTGAGTATTGATAGAAGGGAGTACTGTCTACATAGACAGGTGAGTATTGATAGAAGGGAGTACTGTCTACATAGACAGGTGAGTATTGATAGAAGGGAGTACTGTCTACATAGACAGGTGAGTATTGATAGAAGGGAGTGCTGTCTACATAGACAGGTGAGTATTGATAGAAGGGAGTACTGTCTACATAGACAGGTGAGTATTGATAGAAGGGAGTGCTGTCTACATAGACAGGTGAGTATCAATAGAAGGGAGTACTGTCTATATATACAGGTGATAATTGATAGAAGGGAGTGTTGTCTACATAGACAGGTGAGTATCGATAGAAGGGAGTACTGTCTACATAGACAGGTGAGTATTGATAGAAGGGAGTACTGTCTACATAGACAGGTGAGTATTGATAGAAGGGAGTGTTGTCTACATAGACAGGTGAGTATTGATAGAAGGGAGTACTGTCTACATAGACAGGTGAGTATCAATAGAAGGGAGTGTTGTCTACATAGACAGGTAAGTATTGATAGAAGGGAGTACTGTCTACATAGACAGGTGAGTATTGATAGAAGGGAGTACTGTCTTCATAGACAGGTGAGAATTGATAGAAGGGAGTGTTGTCTACATAGACAGGTGAGTATTGATAGAAGGGAGTACTGTCTACATAGACAGGTGAGTATTGATAGAAGGGAGTACTGTCTATATAGACAGGTGAGTATTGATAGAAGGGAGTGCGATCTACATAGACAGGTGAGTATCAATAGAAAGGAGTGCTGTCTACATAGACAGGTGAGTATCGATAGAAGGGAGTACTGTCTACATAGACAGGTGAGTATTGATAGAAGGGAGTACTGTCTACATAGACAGGTGAGTATCAATAGAAGGAAGTACTGTCTTCATAGACAGGTGATTATTGATAGAAGGGAGTGTTGTCTACATAGACAGGTGAGTATTGATAGAAGGGAGTACTGTCTACATAGACAGGTGAGTATTGATAGAAGGGAGTACTGTCTTCATAGACAGGTGAGAATTGATAGAAGGGAGTGTTGTCTACATAGACAGGTGAGTATTGATAGAAGGGAGTGCTGTCTACATAGACAGGTGAGTATCAATAGAAGGGAGTACTGTCTATATATACAGGTGAGAATTGATAGAAGGGAGTGTTGTCTACATAGACAGGTGAGTATCGATAGAAGGGAGTACTGTCTACATAGACAGGTGAGTATTGATAGAAGGGAGTACTGTCTACATAGACAGGTGAGTATTGATAGAAGGGAGTGTTGTCTACATAGACAGGTGAGTATTGATAGAAGGGAGTACTGTCTACATAGACAGGTGAGTATCAATAGAAGGGAGTGTTGTCTACATAGACAGGTAAGTATTGATAGAAGGGAGTACTGTCTACATAGACAGGTGAGTATTGATAGAAGGGAGTACTGTCTTCATAGACAGGTGAGAATTGATAGAAGGGAGTGTTGTCTACATAGACAGGTGAGTATTGATAGAAGGGAGTACTGTCTACATAGACAGGTGAGTATTGATAGAAGGGAGTACTGTCTATATAGACAGGTGAGTATTGATAGAAGGGAGTGCGATCTACATAGACAGGTGAGTATCAATAGAAAGGAGTGCTGTCTACATAGACAGGTGAGTATCGATAGAAGGGAGTACTGTCTACATAGACAGGTGAGTATTGATAGAAGGGAGTACTGTCTACATAGACAGGTGAGTATCAATAGAAGGAAGTACTGTCTTCATAGACAGGTGAGTATTGATAGAAGGGAGTGTTGTCTACATAGACAGGTGAGTATTGATAGAAGGGAGTACTGTCTACATAGACAGGTGAGTATTGATAGAAGGGAGTACTGTCTTCATAGACAGGTGAGAATTGATAGAAGGGAGTGTTGTCTACATAGACAGGTGAGTATTGATAGAAGGGAGTACTGTCTACATAGACAGGTGAGTATTGATAGAAGGGAGTACTGTCTTCATAGACAGATGAGAATTGATAGAAGGGAGTGTTGTCTTCATAGACAGGTGAGTATTGATAGAAGGGAGTACTGTCTACATAGACAGGTGAGTATTGATAGAAGGGAGTACTGTCTACATAGACAGGTGAGTATTGATAGAAGGGAGTACTGTCTTCATAGACAGATGAGAATTGATAGAAGGGAGTGTTGTCTACATAGACAGGTGAGTATTGATAGAAGGGAGTACTGTCTACATAGACAGGTGAGTATTGATAGAAGGGAGTACTGTCTTCATAGACAGATGAGAATTGATAGAAGGGAGTGTTGTCTTCATAGACAGGTGAGTATTGATAGAAGGGAGTACTGTCTACATAGACAGGTGAGTATTGATAGAAGGGAGTACTGTCTACATAGACAGGTGAGTATTGATAGAAGGGAGTACTGTCTACATAGACAGGTGAGTATGTTTAGAAGGGAGTGTTGTCTACATAGACAGGTGAGTATGGATAGAAGGGAGTACTGTCTACATAGACAGGTGAGTATCGATAGAAGGGAGTACTGTCTACATAGACAGGTGAGTATTGATAGAAGGGAGTGCTGTCTACATAGACAGGTGAGTATCGATAGAAGGGAGTACTGTCTACATAGACAGGTGAGTATTGATAGAAGGGAGTACATATATGTACTGTCTACATAGACAGGTGAGTATTGATAGAAGGGAGTGCTGTCTAATATCTCCATAATTATATACTAAAACTACAATCTAATTCAATGGATTGTCCATGAAATATCTTATGGCATTTCAGCTCAAGGATTGTGTGAAATTTTAATGAACTTGCCGATGGGTTCATGTTGATATTGATATTACTAGATTTGACATTTACTGTAAAATTAATTTAAAATTGAACAGTTTTCCCATTTCCCAGATCATAAATTTCTACAAGATGTAAGTGTATAAAACTCTTGTGGTTTATCTGACAGTAACCTTCTTCTAGTATTTAACATTTGTTGTACAGAGAATAGATACGGTAGATTGTATATCTACAAACTGGTATCCATCCACTCTTTACCAGAGATTATCCCACAAGTCTTAACATATACCTTAAAATCAATTAAAAACATTTTATGTCATTGGGATTTCCGTTCAAGCTAAAATGAAATATAAGAGAAGGATACACTTTGTATGAGTCTTTTTACTATACTGGTTTGTACGAGTCTCTTTAATGTACAGTTTGTACGAGTCTATTTAATGTACAGTTTGTACGAGTCTTTTTAATGTACAGTTTGTACGAGTCTTTTTAATGTACAGTTTGTACGAGTCTTTTTGATGTACAGTTTGTATGAATCTTTTTAATGTACAGTTTGTATGAGTCTTTTTAATGTACAGTTTGTACGAGTCTATTTAATGTACAGTTTGTACGAGTCTATTTAATGTACAGTTTGTACGAGCCTTTTTAATGTACAGTTTGTATGAGGCTTTTTAATGTACAGTTTGTACGAGCCTTTTTAGCCCACCATCATCAGATGGTGGGCTGTTCAAATCGCCCTGCGTCCGTGGTCCATGGTCCGTGATCCGTCCATCCCTCCGTCCCTCCGTCCGTCCCTCCGTCCCTCCGTTCCTCCGTCCGTAAACAATTCTTGTTATCGCTATTTCTCAGAAAGTACTGAAGGGATCTTTCTCAATTTCATATGTAGGTTCCCCTTGGTGCCTCGTTATGCATATTGCGTTTTGAGACCAATCTGTAAAAAACATGGCCGACAGGGAGCCATCTTGGATTTTGACATTTGAAGTTTGTTATCGCTATTTCTGAGAAAGTACTGAAGGGATCTTTCTCAAATTTCATATGTAGGTTCCCCTTGGTGCCTAGTTATGCATATTGCGATTTGAGACCAATCGGAAAACAACATGGCCGACAGGCAGCCATCTTGGATTTTGACAATTGAAGTTTGTTATCACTATTTCTGAGAAAGTACTGAATGGATCTTTCTGAAATTTCATATGTAGGTTTCCCTTGGTGCTTAGTTATGCATATTGCGTTTTGAGACCAATCAAAAAACAACATGGCCGACAGGCAGCCATCTTGGATTTTCACAATTGAAGTTTGTTATCACTATTTCTGAGAAAGTATTTAAGGGATCTTTCTCAAATTTCATATGTAAGTTTCCCTTGGTGCCTAGTTATGCATATTGCGTTTTGAGACCAATCAAAAAACAACATGGCCGACAGGCAGCCATCTTGGATTTTCACAATTGAAGTTTGTTATCACTATTTCTGAGAAAGTACTTAATGGATCTTTCTGAAATTTCATATGTAAGTTTCCCTTGGTGCTTAGTTATGCATATTGCGTTTTGAGACCAATCTGAAAACAACATGGCCGACAGGCAGCCATCTTGGATTTTGACAATTGAAGTTTGTTATCACTATTTCTGAGAAAGTATTTAAGGGATCTTTCTCAAATTTCATATGTAGGTTTCCCTTGGTGCTTAGTTATGCATATTGCATTTTGAGACCAATCTGAAAATAACATGGCCGATAGGCAGCCATCTTGGATTTTGACAATTGAAGTTTGATATCGCTATTTCTGAGAAAGTACTGAAAGGATCTTTCTCAAATTTCATATGGAGGTTCCCCTTGGTGCCTCATTATGCTTATTGTATTTTGAGATCAATTGGAAAACAATATGGCCGACAGACCGCCATCTTGGATTTTGACAATTGAAGTTTGTTATCTCTATTTCTCAAAGTACTGAATGGATCTTTCTCAAATTTCATAAGTAAGTTCCCCTTGGTCCCTTGTATTGCATTTTTGGACCAGTCTGTCCTGAAAACAACCTAGTAAACAAACAGCCATTATCGTTAAATCTCAAATTTCTTATATAGCTAGGATTCCCTTGTTTGAAAAGTACTGTAGGGATGTCTCAATTTGCACAGATTAGTAAAATGAAGGGAAAAGTAGAGAAAAGATCAATCTGACATGGAACCTATGAAGATCATTCAATGGTGGGTGCCAAGATCCCTCTGGGATCTCTTGTTAATGTACAGTTTGTATGAGGCTTTTTAATGTACAGTTTGTATGAGTCTTTTTAATGTACAGTTTGTATGAGTCTTTTTAATGTACAGTTTGTATGAGTCTTTTTAATGTACAGTTTGTATGAGTCTTTTTGATTTTCAAAACTCAAATGGTTGATAATGCTGATTTTAAGAAGTTTGTACGGAAGACATCAGCTACAGGGAAAATGTGTAGACTTTGTAAGTGGTGCTGTACTACTGGACATAAAACAGCAGTCAATACAGATACAGACACACTAATAACATTGATTAGCTATCTAAACTACAATACACGACTAGTATATATAAGATTCTAACCACGTGTGGCACCTTGGTCTGTCACACAGACACACACTGTAATGAAAATCTCCCACTTACAGCAACCAAACATTGTAATGAAGGTCCCCCACTCAACATCTCCGAACATCCCCCACTCAACATCTCCGTATCCTAAAGCAATTTAAGACGACTAAATGAGATTGGGGTTCTGAAGACAATATCTAATTGTGATGCTCTAGCTGTTACGGTTTAATTTTATTTACTTTAAATATTGATATATACTTTATGGTAAACCTACTGGTACATATATTTAGCTCTGCAAGTTTTCCTTATTCTTCCTGAAATGACATGAAAGTGTTAATTATAAACAATACCAAATTGTTCCTTATACCCAATTGTTTCTTATTCTGAAAGTGTTAATTATAAACAATACCCAATTGTTCCTTATACCTAATCGTTTCTTATTTATTCCTGATATTTTGCTTTTAGCGTTTAGACTAGGAAGTTTATTGAAATGAATGACCTTGACCCTAAATTTAAGCTTGAGAAAGTTAAATTGGCAAAAATAGTAAAAAGACACCTTTTCAAATAACTGTGAGACCCTGAGATCTTATATATGGTCTCTGATACACTTTATTAATAAAAATGAATTAATGACATCCTGTAAAATAATTAGCACACCATATTTTGAGAGTAGGCTAATAACTTAATCATTAATAGAACTATTTGATTACTTAGACATCATATCTGGGCCTGGTTGTTCAAAACTATCTTTAAGCCAACAATTTTGAACAAACAGGCCGTTCTGGTTGAATATTATATCTGATTGGTTGATATTCTGGTTGAATATTATATCTGATTGGTAGATATTCTGGTTGAATATTATATCTGATTGGTAGATATTCTGGTTGAATATTATATCTGATTGGTAGATATTCTGGTTGAATATTATATCTGATTGGTTGATATTCTGGTTGAATATTATATCTGATTGGTTGATATTCTGGTTGAATATTATATCTGATTGGTAGATATTCTGGTTGAATATTATATCTGATTGGTAGATATTCTGGTTGAATATTATATCTGATTGGTTGATATTCTGGTTGAATATTATATCTGATTGGTAGATATTCTGGTTGAATATTATATCTGATTGGTAGATGTTCCAGATTTGTATATGTTCTGGTTTCATGAACCAAGAATTCCTACACATGTATTTGATTATCTTCCTATTCTTTCCAAATAATGCTGTCTTTATTATTTTTCAGGAACTGATAACAACATTGTACATAGGGTTTTTAGGTCTCATATTCTCATCCTACTTCGTCTACCTCGCCGAAAAAGACTTCGTATCAGAGGATGGTGTTACTCACTTCACAAGCTATGCAGACGCCCTCTGGTGGGGAGTGGTCAGTATATCAGTATAATATTGGATGTGAGGGGAGTGGTCAGTATATCAGTATAATATTGGGTGTGAGGGGAGTGGTCAGTATATCAGTATAATATTGGGTGTGAGGGGAGTGGTCAGTATATCAGTATAATATTGGGTGTGAGGGGAGTGGTCAGTATATCAGTATAATATTGGGTGTGAGGGGAGTGGTCAGTATATCAGTATATTATTGGGTGTTAGGGGAGTGGTCAGTATATCAGTATAATATTGGGTGTGAGGGGAGTGGTCAGTATATCAGTATAATATTGGGGTGTGAGGGGAGTGGTCAGTATATCAGTATAATATTGGGTGTGAGGGGAGTGGTCAGTATATCAGTATAATATTGGATGTGAGGGGAGTGGTCAGTATATCAGTATAATATTGGGTGTGAGGGGAGTGGTCAGTATATCAGTGTAATATTGGGTGTGAGGGGAGTGGTCAGTATATCAGTATAATGTTGGGTGTGAGGGGAGTGGTCAGTATATCAGTATAATATTGGGTGTGAGGGGAGTGGTCAGTATATCAGTATAATATTGGGTGTGAGGGGAGTGGTCAGTATATCAGTATAATATTGGGTGTGAGGGGAGTGGTCAGTATATCAGTATAATATTGGATGTGAGGGGAGTGGTCAGTATATCAGTATAATATTGGGTGTGAGGGGGAGTGGTCAGTATATCAGTATGATATTGGGTGTG
This sequence comes from Pecten maximus, assembly GCF_902652985.1. NCBI lineage: Eukaryota > Metazoa > Mollusca > Bivalvia > Pectinida > Pectinidae > Pecten > Pecten maximus. Next base: position 47,838,042 of record NC_047019.1, read on the forward strand.
AGGGGAGTGGTCAGTATATCAGTATAATGTTGGGTGTTAGGGGAGTGGTCAGTATATCAGTATAATATTGGGTGTGAGGGGAGTGGTCAGTATATCAGTATGATATTGGGTGTGAGGGGAGTGGTCAGTATATCAGTATAATGTTGGGTGTTAGGGGAGTGGTCAGTATATCAGTATAATATTGGGTGTGAGGGGAGTGGTCAGTATATCAGTATAATATTGGGTGTTAGGGGAGTGGTCAGTATATCAGTATAATATTGGGTGTGAGGGGAGTGGTCAGTATATTTTGTGGCTGGTAGGGGATCATCATTGTAAATCATTACAGTGTAATAACTAGTGGGGTCTGTAGGGGACCACCATTATAATTTATTACAGTGTAATAGATAGTGGGGGCCAGTAGGGGACCATCATTATAATTTATTACAGTGTAATAGTTAGTGGGGTCTGTAGGGGACCACCATTATAATTTGTTACAGTGTAATAGTTAGTGGGGGTCTGTAGGGGACCACCATTATAATTTATTACAGTGTATTAGATAGTGGGGGCCTGTAGGGGACCACCATTATAATTTGTTACAGTGTAATAGATAGTGGGGGCCAGTAGGGGACCACCATTATAATTTATTACAGTGTAATAGTTAGTGGGGTCTGTAGGGGACCACCATTATAATTTATTACAGTGTAATAGTTAGTGGGGGCCTGTAGGGGACCACCATTATAATTTATTACAGTGTATTAGATAGTGGGGGTCTGTAGGGGACCACCATTATAATTTGTTACAGTGTATTAGATAGTGGGGGTCTGTAGGGGACCACCATTATAATTTGTTACAGTGTAATAGCTAGTGGGGGTCTGTAGGGGACCACCATTATAATTTGTTACAGTGTAATAGTTAGTGGGGGCCTGTAGGGGACCACCATTATAATTTGTTATAGTGTAATAGTTAGTGGGGGCCTGTAGGGGACCACCATTATAATTTATTACAGTGTATTAGATAGTGGGGGCCTGTAGGGGAGCACCATTATAATTTGTTACAGTGTATTAGATAGTGGGGGTCTGTAGGGGACCACCATTATAATTTATTACAGTGTAATAGTTAGTGGGGGTCTGTAGGGGACCACCATTATAATTTATTACAGTGTAATAGTTAGTGGGGGTCTGTAGGGGACCACCATTATAATTTGTTACAGTGTAATAGCTAGTGGGGGTCTGTAGGGGACCACCATTATAATTTGTTACAGTGTAATAGCTAGTGGGGGTCTGTAGGGGACCACCATTATAATTTGTTACAGTGTAATAGTTAGTGGGGGCCTGTAGGGGACCACCATTATAATTTATTACAGTGTAATAGTTAGTGGGGGCCAGAAGGGGACCACCATTATAATTTATTACAGTGTAATAGTTAGTGGAGGCCTGTAGGGGACCACCATTATAATTTATTACAGTGTAATAGTTAGTGGAGGCCTGTAGGGGACCACCATTATAATTTGTTACAGTGTAATAGTTAGTGGGGGTCTGTAGGGGACCACCATTATAATTTATTACAGTGTAATAGTTAGTGGGGACCTGTAGGGGACCACCATTATAATTTGTTACAGTGTAATAGTTAGTGGGGGTCTGTAGGGGACCACCATTATAATTTATTACAGTGTAATAGTTAGTGGAGGCCTGTAGGGGACCACCATTATAATTTATTACAGTGTAATAGTTAGTGGAGGCCTGTAGGGGACCACCATTATAATTCATTACAGTGTAATAGTTAGTGGGGACCTGTAGGGGACCACCATTATAATTTATTACAGTGTAATAACTAGTGGAGGCCTGTAGGGGACCACCATTATAATTTGTTACAGTGTAATAGTTAGTGGGGGTCTGTAGGGGACCACCATTATAATTTGTTACAGTGTAATAGTTAGTGGAGGCCTGTAGGGGACCACCATTATAATTTATTACAGTGTAATAGTTAGTGGGGGCCTGTAGGGGACCACCATTATAATTTGTTACAGTGTAATAGTTAGTGGGGGCCAGTAGGGGACCACCATTATAATTTATTACAGTGTAATAGTTAGTGGGGGTCTGTAGGGGACCACCATTATAATTTGTTACAGTGTAATAGTTAGTGGGGGTCTGTAGGGGACCACCATTATAATTTATTACAGTGTAATAACTAGTGGGGGTCTGTAGGGGACCACCATTATAATTTGTTACAGTGTAATAGATAGTGGGGGCCAGTAGGGGACCACCATTATAATTTGTTACAGTGTAATAGTTAGTGGGGGTCTGTAGGGGACCACCATTATAATTTATTACAGTGTAATAACTAGTGGGGGCCAGTAGGGGACCACCATTATAATTTATTACAGTGTAATAGTTAGTGGGGGTTTGTAGGGGACCAACATTATAATTTATTACAGTGTAATAGATAGTGGGGCCTGTAGGGGACCACCATTATAATTTGTTACAGTGTAATAACTAGTGGGGGTCTGTAGGGGACCACCATTATAATTAATTACAGTGTAATAGTTAGTGGGGCCAGTAGGCGACCACCATTATAATTTATTACAGTGTAATAGTTAGTGGGGGTCTGCAGGGGACCACCATTATAATTTATTACAGTGTAATAGTTAGTGGGGGTCTGTAGGGGACCACCATTATAATTTGTTACAGTGTAATAGCTAGTGGGGGCCTGTAGGGGACCACCATTATAATTTGTTACAGTGTAATAGATAGTGGGGGCCAGTAGGGGGCCACCATTATAATTTATTACAGTGTAATAGTTAGTGGGGGTCTGTCCCTGGAACATTTATTGGTTGTTTACAACATTAGAACATCATACTGTTAATAATACCTTGTAATACATATTATATTTTAGATTACTGTGACAACCATTGGGTATGGTGACACTGTACCTATGACCTGGATGGGGAGAATTGTGGCTTCATGCTTCTCTGTCTTTGCCATCTCATTCTTTGCTCTCCCAGCTGTAAGTATATAACTTAAAACTGAATATTTTACAATTGAGTGAGTTCACACCTATTTTGTTTTGAAACTAAATTTTGCATTTGATAAAGAATGTGTCTTAACATTAACATTCTACCAATGTTTTACAGTAGATAGTAGCTCCTAGACATGTCCATATATAGTATACACAAGTATTACTTATACACACTATACTGCTTTGTTTTAGGGTATTTTGGGATCAGGGTTTGCTTTGAAAGTTCAACAGAAACAGAGACAGAAACACTTTAACAGACAAATTCCTACAGCTGCTGCACTAATACAGGTACGTCACTGTTGTCATAATACAGGTACGTCACTGCTGTCATAATACAGGTACGTCACTGTTGTCATAATACAGGTACGTCACTGTTGTCATAATACAGGTACGTCACTGCTGTCATAATACAGGTACGTCACTGCTGTCATAATACAGGTACATCACTGCTGTCATAATACAGGTACGTCACTGCTGTCATAATACAGGTACATCACTGCTGTCCGAATACAGGTACATCACTGTTGTCATAATACAGGTACGTCACTGCTGTCCGAATACAGGTACGTCACTGCTGTCATAATACAGGTACGTCACTGCTGTCATAATACAGGTACGTCACTGCTGCCCTAATACAGGTACGCCACTGCTGTTATAATACAGGTATGTCACTGCTGTCCGAATACAGGTATGTCAGTGCTGTCATAATACAGGTAGTCACTGCTGTCATAATACTGGTACGTCACTGCTGCCCTAATACAGGTACGTCACTGCTGTTATAATACAGGTATGTCATTGCTGTCATAATAAGGTACGTCACTGCTGTCATAATACAGGTACGTCACTGCTGTCATAATACTGGTACGTCACTGCTGTCATAAAACAGGTAGTCACTGCTGTTGTAATACAGGTACGTCACTGCTGCCCTAATATAGGTACATCACTGCTGCCCTAATACAGGTACGTCACTGCTGCCCTAATACAGGTAAACGTCTCTGTTGCCATAATATAGATCTTACATTTGCCGTGATCTTATCTTCCTTTACAGCTAGAATCATGGACACATTAGTATACTCTTTCTGTTGGTTTGGACTCCATATTTGCTCTTCCTTGTTTTATAGTAGAATGTATGTGTTTCAGAGCTTGTGGAGGTGTTATGCTGCAGAGCCTGGTTTTAACTCGAATGCCACCTGGACAATGCACCTTGACAAGCACTATAAGGCATACTATGCCAATAATTCCTCAGCATCTCCTTTTGCTCGCATGGCCCGTCGCACGAGCTTTCTGAAGAAACGCCGCTGCTCACGGTCTACAGGCAATAGAGTATTCGACAGACATGAAAGTGTCAGTTCTATATCAGGGTACCTGGAGCCCAATAAACCAGGTATGCTGTATACTTTTACTTACAGGTAATCACAGTAAATCTCAGTATTTCTGTATACTCATTTGCATATAGAGCCATTCTGTTAGTAGTGGTTTGGTAGGTTCCTGATATGTTTGGATACCATCTGGTAGACAGGGCAATCCAGGAATAGGGACAATCTAGGCAGAATAGTCAATTGCATCAAGGTTGAGATAAGTCGATTTTCTTTTATTACTGTTAAATAGTTTCATCCAAAACTTTGAGCTTCATCAGGACGACAAAGTTGCAAAAGTTTAATCCTAAGGTACTTAAAAATCACGGTCACTTACATTATAACTTATATATCTATATCTTCTGTAACATACTTTAGTTTTCCATACACATGTCATATACTTGCATGAGACCAGATTTTAGTACCTTAGAAGTAAATCTATACTCCTTGGTACTTACAGGTACTCCCAATCAATCTATATATATACGCCTTTGTACTTACAGGTACTCCCAATAAATCTATATACTCCTTTGTACTTACAGGTACTCCCAATATATCTGTATACACCTTGGTACTTACAGGTACTCCCAATAAATCTGTATACGCCTTTGTACTTACAGGTACTCCCAATAAATCTGTATACACCTTTGTACTTACAGGTACTCCCAATAAATCTGTATACTCCTTGGTACTTACAGGTACTTCCAATAAATCTATACTCCTTGGTACTTACAGGTACTCCCAATAAATCTATACTCCTTGGTACTTACAGGTACTCCCAATAAATCTATATACTCCTTGGTACTTACAGGTACTCCCAATAAATCTATATACTCCTTGGTACTTACAGGTACTTCCAATAAATCTATATACGCCTTTGTACTTACAGGTACTTCCAATAAATTTATATATGCCTTTGTTCTTACAGGTACTCCCAATAAATCTATATACACATTTGTACTTACAGGTACTCCCAATAAATCTATATACTCATTTGTACTTACAGGTACTCCCAATAAATCTATACTCCTTGGTACTTACAGGTACTCTCAATAAATCTATATACACCTTTGTACTTACAGGTACTTCCAATAAATCTATATACTCCTTTGTACTTACAGGTACTTCCAATAAATCTATATAACTTGGTACTTACAGGTACTCCCAATAAATCTATATACACCTTTGTACTTACAGGTACTTCCAATAAACCTATACTCCTTGGTACTTACAGGTACTCCCAATAAATCTATATACACCTTTGTACTTACAGGTACTCCCAATAAATCTATATACTCCTTTGTACTTACAGGTACTCCCAATAAATCTATACTCCTTGGTACTTACAGGTACTCCCAATAAATCTATATACACTTTTGTACTTACAGGTACTCCCAATAAATCCCCTATAGGCTCCATCGGGCTGCCATCTCAGGATGTTTTAGAATTCTTCGCCGATGAGGGAGATGAAAATGAAGTGATATCAAAGCCAGAACAGTGAGTGTTTTTGTCTGTGTGTCTGTTCTTAACTTTTGTCTCTCTGTGTGTCTTCATGTGACTGTAATGTATGTAATGTTTTTTGTTTGTTTCCTGTTTTATCGTCATATAGCATGTTTGGATAAAGAGCTATCAAGAGAGTTGAAATGAATGACCTTGACCTTCATTCCAGTTCACATCGGTCAATTACGCTAAAATTTTAAATGAATTCTTTTCATTAACCAAGAGGCCCAGAGACCTTATATTGGGCCTATAGCATGCTGGGGAGAAGGGCTATAAAGATTGTTCAAATGAATGGCCTTGATCTTCATTCAAAGTCACAGGAGTCAAATAGGCTAAAACCTGTAAACAAGTACTTCTCATTAACTAAGGGGCCTAGAGACCTGATATTAGGCCTATAGCATGCTGGGGGGACAGGCTATCAAGAATTTTTAAATGAATGACATTGACCTTAATTCAAGGTCACTTGGGTCAAACATGTTAAAGCTTTTCACTAAGCAAGAGGCCTTAAGACCTGATATTTGACCATTAGCATGCCAGTTTGAAGAGCTATTAAGATATTTTAAATGAATGACCTTGAACTTTATTGAAAGTAACATGGTCAATTATGCAAACAAATATTAAAGAGACAACCAGACCAAAAGGCTCAGAGACCTGATTTTGGGCATATAGTATGTTTGGATGAAAAGCTATCAACATTGGTCAAATGAATGACCTTGACTTTCAATGAAGGTCACCGAGGTCAAATATGCTTTAGCAGGCTGGGGTGAAAAGCTATCAAGATAGTTGAAATGAATGACCTTGACCTTCATTCAAGTTCACCGAGGTCAAATATGCTAGAATCTTTAAACACTATTGGGTCTATAGTATTCTGGGGTAAAGGGCTATATCAATTGTTCAAATGAATGAACATGACCTTGACCTTCAGTAATGGCCAAAAGGCTCTAATACATGTATGCTACAATCTTTTAAACGTTTTTCTGCAAGAACAACATACTAAGAAACCTGATATTTGGTCTGTAGCATGCTTTGGTGAGCTCTTTGACCTCAAATTCAAGGTCACAGGAATCAAATTTGCCAACATATACCAAAATTCAGGTGACCGTTAAGGCCCATGGGCCTCTTGTTTCTCAGTAAGTACAGCATAGATCTTCCTCAAATTTCATGTGTAGTTTCACATGTGTCTTTTGTTGTGAGTGTAAAATTTTGATACTGGTCTGAAAAACAAAAGGGTTGATAGGCTGCCTTGTGGATTTTACCAGTTTAATATCAATATTTGTCAGGATGTACTTTTAAGAATAAAATTTCAACTAATGCCCCAGAACCTTAAATGTGTGTGATCAATCATTACTGAGTGAGTATAGCGAAAAATGGCCAACAGACATCCATCTTGGATTTTGACAGTTGAAAATTGTTATTGCCATTTCGCTATGGATTTTTAGCTCACCAGTCCTTAGTACAAGGTATGGTGTCCGTCATCTGTCAACTTTTCCTTTAAATCACTTCTAGTCATAAAGGACTGAATGAATTTTGACCAAATTTGGTCAGGAGCACCCTCAGGGGAAGGGGAAGAATTTTGTATGGTTGTATTGTATTTTTGAATGGTGAATCTGACCCCCCGGTGTTGGAGTGGAGGTGCCCAAAAAGGAAATATCACAATCATTTAATATACTTCTTCTTCTCTAGGAATGTAAGGATATGATCCAAATTTGGTGTGAAGCCCCAAAGGAGCCTGAGCGTTTGGGCCCAATATGTGACAGATAGGAAATTCTTAAAATTTGTTCTTATTCCATATCAATGAAAAAAATTGTCTCCAACTTTGGTCTGAAGCATTCACGGGGGAAGGGGAATCAATTTTGCATCAACAGTGCATCTCTCTCTCTCTCTCCCCCTCTCTCCCTCCCTCCCTCCAATTTGAGTTGCTATTTAGTTTGTTAGTTAAAGGAGAATGTTAACTCAATTGGGTGATACTAAGACGGAGTATCCGAAATAGGAAAAGTATTTGTAATTTTAATTGGGTGATACTAAGACGGAGTATCCAAAATAGGAAAAGTATTTGTAATTTTAATTAGGTGATACTAAGACAGAGTATCCGAAATAGTAAAAGTATTTGTAATTTTAATTAGGTGATACTAAGACGGAGTATCCAAAATAGTAAAAGTATTTGTAATTTTAATTGGGTGATACTAAGACGGAGTATCCGAAATAGTAAAAGTATTTCTAATTTTACTTGAGTGCTTTGCCAAAATAACTGAAATATGCAGGCCCCATGTTGGGCCTCCTATATTATTATCCCTCAAGACGAAGTCGAAGATGGGATATATAGCCTTCTGTTTGTATGTTATTATCCCTCAAGACGAAGTTGAAGATGGGATATATAGCCTTCTGTTTGTATGTTATTATCCCTCAAGACGAAGTCGGAGATGGGATATATAGCCTTCTGTTTGTATGTACATATGTATGTTCACCTTTTGTCAGTGCTCTAAATACTTCACTTTAAGCAAATTTTTTATCAAACTTCAGAGAAGCTATTCATTTAAATCGCTACTACTCCTGAACAATTTGATGAATTTTGACATTCAGTCAGGTGCATTATTTGGAAAAGGAGATATGATGTTGTGTAAATGCAATATGTCAAAAAAACATGTCATTACAAATTGTCAATACAACATATCAATACCGCATGTCAACACTATGTCAACACCATATGTCAATGCATCATGTCAATACCATATGTCAACACCATGTCAACACCATATGTCAATGCCTCATGGCAATGCCTCATGTCAATACCACATGTCAATACCACATATTAATAAATCATGTCAATACTACATGTCAATATCAAATGTCAATACACCATGTCAATACCACATGTCAATACCATATGTCAATACCATATGTCAATACCATATGTCAATACCACATGTCAATACCACATGTCAATACCACAAGTTAATACCACATGTCAATACCTCATTTCAGTACCACATGTCAATACCACAAGTTAATACCACATGTCAATACCACAAGTTAATACCACATGTCAATACCACAAGTTTATACCACATGTCAATACCACAAGTTAATACCACATGTCAATACCTCATTTCAGTACCACATGTCATTACCACATGTCAATACCATATATCATTCCACCACGTCAAAGCAAAAGATAGATTTGACAATGTTCTTATAAAGAATGTACCTAAGTTGATCTACTCCGGCTGACCATTCGTAGATCTGGGTTATAATGTCAGAACTACATGGACCTGTATCCTCACACCATAAACAGGACACTCTACCCTTATACAACAATTGACTGCTTATTTATTGAACACTATATTGTGTATGGTCCCTGAACATCGGGAGGCCGTCTTGTTACCTAAGGGACTTACCACACATCTATAAAGATGGAGGAGGCTCTAGCTGTGCTTCACCTGACACCGCTAGGATTGATGACGGTGCCGGGTACGCAGAGCTAGGGCAGACATGCATTATTAAGGAGGGAGTGGATCAATGTAATGGAGAGATGTCATACAGGAGACAAATATCACCAGGAATTATTATAAATGTTATATTTTCTCTCTGTGGGCATTCTATAGTAGGGCTGGTGTCACCGATAAACACGATATTGAGAACTCCAATGTCGAGACATAACCTTATCAATATATTATCATTGTTTAAGTGTAAAATTTCTTTAGGAGAAAATTGATTGAATAATTGATTGGTGTAAAATGTTTTTCCAGAGTAATATCATATGTTCCCTATTGTTCAGTGTGTGTGTCTGTCAATATATCCTTGATGTAGCGTATCCCTGAAACAATGTCGGATATTTGACATTATCATATGTCGATCATAACACTGGGCATACAGCAGAATTCAAAGGATCTAATATACTGGTACACACAACCACATAATTAGATACACACATTGTAATTGGTTTTACTATGTGTATATTATAATAGTTTAACATATCTAACACAATTTCCTTTTTTTTTCCAGACTCACAGAAGCTCATAAAACTATGATTCGAGTAATACGAAAGATTAAATTTTTTGTTGCCAGAAGAAAATTTCAGGTGAGATTTTCTGAGAAATTTCATTTTGAAAAATAAAGTACCAGTAGTTAATATACAATACTGAACTCAACCTTGATACACAGCACTATGTTAACAACAGTTCTTCAAAAAGTATGATCACTGATAGGAGCATATATTAGCCTCTCGTGAATATACTTCAGTTATTATAAATGTGGCGGCCATTACTGTTATACTGGGACAATATGTCGGCCATTACTGTTATACTGTGACAATATATTGGCCATTACTGTTATACTGTGACAATATGTCGGCCATTACTGTTATACTGTGACAATATGTCGGCCATTACTGTTATGATGTGACAATATGTCGGCCATTACTGTTATACTGTGACAATATGTCGGCCATTACTGTTATGTTGTGACAATATGTCGGCTATTACTGTTATGTTGTGACAATATGTCGCCATTACTGTTATGATGTGACAATATGTCAGCCATTACTGTTATGTTGTGGCAAAATGTCGGCCATTACTATAATGACATGACAATATGTCAGCTATTGTTGTTATGATGTGACAATATGTCAGCCATTACTGTTATACTGTGACAATATGTCAGCCATTACTGTTATACTATGACAATATGTCGGCCATTACTGTTATGATGTGACAATATGTTGGCCATTACTGTTATAATGTGACAATATGTCGGCCATTACTGTTATGATGTGACAATATGTCGGCCATTACTGTTATGATGTGACAATATGTCGGCCATTACTGTTATGTTTGTGGCAATATGTCGGCCATTACTATAATGACATGACAATATGTCAGCTATTGTTGTTATGATGTGACAATATGTCAGCCATTACTGTTATACTGTGACAATATGTCAGCCATTACTGTTATGATGTGACAATATGTCGGCCATTACTGTTATAATGTGACAATATGTCGGTCATTACTATAATGACATGACAATATGTCAGCTATTGTTGTTATGATGTGACAATATGTCAGCCATTACTGTTATACTGACAATATGTCGGCCATTACTGTTATGATGTGACAATATGTCGGCCATTACTGTTATGATGTGACAATATGTCGGCCATTACTGTTATGATGTGACAATATGTCGGCCATTACTGTTATGTTGTGGCAATATGTCGGCCATTACTATAATGACATGACAATATGTCAGCTATTGTTGTTATGATGTGACAATATGTCGGCCATTACTGTTATACTGTGACAATATGTTAGCCATTACTGTTATGATTTGACAATATGTCAGCCATTACTGTTATACTGTGACAATATGTCAGCCATTACTGTTATACTATGACAATATGTCGGCCATTACTGTTATGATGTGACAATATGTCTGCCATTACTGTTATAATATGACAATATGTCGGCCATTACTGTTATGATGTGACAATATGTCGGCCATTACTGTTATGATGTGACAATATGTCGGCCATTACTGTTATGATGTGACAATATGTCGGCCATTACTGTTATGTTTGTGGCAATATGTCGGCCATTACTATAATGACATGACAATATGTCAGCTATTGTTGTTATGATGTGACAATATGTCAGCCATTACTGTTATAATGTGACAATATGTCGGTCATTACTATAATGACATGACAATATGTCAGCTATTGTTGTTATGATGTGACAATATGTCAGCCATTACTGTTATACTGACAATATGTCGGCCATTACTGTTATGATGTGACAATATGTCGGCCATTACTGTTATGATGTGACAATATGTCGGCCATTACTGTTATGATGTGACAATATGTCGGCCATTACTGTTATGTTGTGGCAATATGTCGGCCATTACTATAATGACATGACAATATGTCAGCTATTGTTGTTATGATGTGACAATATGTCGGCCATTACTGTTATACTGTGACAATATGTCAGCCATTACTGTTATGATGTGACAATATGTCAGCCATTACTGTTATACTGTGACAATATGTCGGCCATAACTGTTATGATGTGACAATATGTCGGCCATTACTGTTATGATGTGACAATATGTCGGTCATTACTGTTATGATGTGACAATATGTCGGCCATTACTGTTATGTTGTGACAATATGTCGGCTATTACTGTTATGTTGTGACAATATGTCGCCATTACTGTTATGATGTGACAATATGTCAGCCATTACTGTTATGTTGTGGCAATATGTCGGCCATTACTATAATGACATGACAATATGTCAGCTATTGTTGTTATGATGTGACAATATGTCAGCCATTACTGTTATACTGTGACAATATGTCGGCCATTACTGTTATGATGTGACAATATGTCGGCCATTACTGTTATTATGTGACAATATGTCGGCCATTACTGTTATGATGTGACAATATGTCGGCCATTACTGTTATGATGTGACAATATGTCGGCCATAACTGTTATGATGTGACAATATGTCAGCCATTACTGTTATGTTGTGGCAATATGTCGGCCATTACTATAATGACATGACAATATGTCAGCTATTGTTGTTATGATGTGACAATATGTCAGCCATTACTGTTATACTGTGACAATATGTCGGCCATTACTGTTATGATGTGACAATATGTCGGCCATAACTGTTATGATGTGACAATATGTCAGCCATTACTGTTATGATGTGACAATATGTCGGCCATTACTGTTATGTTGTGACAATATGTCAGCCATTATACTGTTATGATGTGACAATATGTTGCCCATTACTGTTATGATGTGACAATATGTCGGCCATTACTGTTATGATGTGACAATATGTCGGCCATTATACTGTTATGATGTGACAATATGTTGCCCATTACTGTTATGATGTGACAATATGTCGGCCATTACTGTTATGTTGTGACAATATGTCGGCCATTACTGTTATACTGTGACAATATGTCAGCCATGACTGTAATGATGTGACAATATGTCAGCCATTACTGTTATACTGGGACAATACGTCAGCCATTACTGTTATACTGTGACAATATGTCGGCCATTACTGTTATACTGTGACAATATGTCAGCCATTACTGTTATACTGTGACAATATGTCGGCCATTACTGTTATGATGTGACAATATGTCGGCCATTACTGTTATGACATGACAATATGTCGGCCATTACTGTTATACTGTGACAATATGTCGGCAATCACTGTTATGATGTGACAATATGTCGGCCATTACTGTTATGGTGTGACAATATGTGGGCCATTACTGTTATACTGGGACAATATGTCAGCCATTACTGTTATACTGGGACTATATGTCGGCCATTACTGTTATACTGTGACAATATGTCAGCCATGACTGTTATGATGTGACAATATGTCAGCCATTACTGTTATACTGGGACAATACGTCAGCCATTACTGTTATACTGTGACAATATGTCGGCCATTACTGTTATACTGTGACAATATGTCAGCCATTACTGTTATGATGTGACAATATGTCAGCCATTACTGTTATACTGTGACAATATGTCAGCCATTACTGTTATACTATGACAATATGTCGGCCATTACTGTTATGATGTGACAATATGTCGGCCATTACTGTTATAATGTGACAATATGTCGGCCATTACTGTTATGATGTGGCAATATGTCGGCCATTACTGTTATGATGTGACAATATGTCGGCCATTACTGTTATGTTTGTGGCAATATGTCGGCCATTACTATAATGACATGACAATGTCAGCTATTGTTGTTATGATGTGACAATATGTCAGCCATTACTGTTATACTGTGACAATATGTCAGCCATTACTGTTATGATGTGACAATATGTCGGCCATTACTGTTATAATGTGACAATATGTCGGCCATTACTATAATGACATGACAATATGTCAGCTATTGTTGCTATGATGTGACAATATGTCAGCCATTACTGTTATACTGACAATATGTCGGCCATTACTGTTATGATGTGACAATATGTCGGCCATTACTGTTATGATGTGACAATATGTCGGCCATAACTGTTATGATGTGACAATATGTCAGCCATTACTGTTATGATGTGACAATATGTCGGCCATTACTGTTATGTTGTGACAATATGTCAGCCATTATACTGTTATGATGTGACAATATGTTGCCCATTACTGTTATGATGTGACAATATGTCTGCCATTACTGTTATGATGTGACAATATGTCGGCCATTATACTGTTATGATGTGACAATATGTTGCCCATTACTGTTATGATGTGACAATATGTCGGCCATAACTGTTATGATGTGACAATATGTCAGCCATTACTGTTATGATGTGACAATATGTCGGCCATTACTGTTATGTTGTGACAATATGTCAGCCATTATACTTTTATGATGTGACAATATGTTGCCCATTACTGTTATGATGTGACAATATGTCGGCCATTACTGTTATGATGTGACAATATGTCGGCCATTATACTGTTATGATATGACAATATGTTGCCCATTACTGTTATGATGTGACAATATGTCGGCCATTACTGTTATGATGTGACAATATGTCGGCCATTACTGTTATGATGTGACAATATGTCGGCCATAACTGTTATGATGTGACAATATGTCAGCCATTACTGTTATGATGTGACAATATGTCGGCCATTACTGTTATGTTGTGACAATATGTCAGCCATTATACTGTTATGATGTGACAATATGTCGGCCATTACTGTTATGATGTGCAATATGTCGGCCATTACTGTTATGACGTGACAATATGTCGGCCATTACTGTTATGATGTGACAATATGTCGGCCATTACTGTTATGATGTGGCAATATGTCGGCCATTACTGTTATGATGTGACAATATGTCGGCCATTACTGTTATGATGTGACAATATGTCAGCCATTACTGTTATGATGTGACAATATGTCGGCCATTACTGTTATGATGTGACAATATGTCGGCCATTACTGTGATACTGTGACAATATGCCGGCCATTACTGTTATACTGTGACAATATGTTGCCCATTACTGTTATGACGTGACAATATGTCGGCCATTACTGTTATGATGTGACAATATGTCGGCCATTACTGTTATGATGTGACAATATGTCGGCCATTACTGTTATGTTGTGACAATATGTCGGCCATTACTGTTATGATGTGACAATATGTCGGCCATTACTGTTATGATGTGACAATATGTCGGCCATTACTGTTATGATGTGACAATATGCCGGCCATTACTGTTATGATGTGACAATATGTCGGCCATTACTGTTATGTTGTGACAATATGTCGGCCATTACTGTTATGATGTTACAATATGTCGGCCATTACTGTTATGATGTGACAATATGTCGGCCATTACTGTGATACTGTGACAATATGCCGGCCATTACTGTTATTCTGTGACAATATGTTGCCCATTACTGTTATGACGTGACAATATGTCGACCCAAATAGTCATGATGACCTTTTGTTGTACAATTGTATTGTTTTTTCCTGTTAGGTCACAGTATCAAACTTAATTGTTATTGGTATCATTATTCAACTTTAATTTTCATTTTTCTACATTTAAGGTGTAATATATACAATGTGGAAATGATGACAGAAATTGTTAGCATTGGTACTTTTTGTTACATGGGGAGGTCAAAGTACATAAGTGTGTGTATAATACATATTTTCAATATTTATAATTATCAGGTTGGTTTACTCCTTCAAATCTTTCATTGTGTTTTGTGGTGATTAATAAAGTATACATTTCCCTTCAGCAAGCAAGAAAGCCATATGATGTACGTGATGTGATAGAACAGTATTCTCAGGGACACCTCAACATGATGGTCCGTATAAAGGAGCTTCAAAGGAGGTATACCAATCCTGATCTGCTCACACAGTTCATATAATTAGCCTATTAAAGAATCAGTCATCTTCTTAAATAAATATATTGAACTGTTGACCTGATACATTCTGATGTAGCTTATGATATTATTTTTTACCATATCGTTGTTAATCATCTTTCAGACTGGACCAGACTTTAGGTAAACCCCTCTACACTGGGTCTAAGGAAAACAAAGAAAAGGCTACAGTGTGTTCTAGGGTGGCATCTATAGAAAACCAGGTGGGTATATAGAAGGATTGTACACTATAGGATAGCATCCATATAAAAATGGTAAAGTCACAATGAGGGTGTATACTAGAGTAGACTCAATGGAAAGCCGGGCGAGTCTGAGTAAAGGTCAAAGTCACAATGAGGGTGTATACTAGAGTTGACTCAATAGAAAGCCGGGCGAGTCTGAGTAAAGGTCAAAGTCACAATGAGGGTGTATACTAGAGTATAGACTCAATGGAAAGCCGGGCGAGTCTGAGTAAAGGTCAAAGTCACAATGAGGGTGTATACTAGAGTATAGACTCAATGGAAAGCCGGGCGAGTCTGAGTAAAGGTCAAACTCACAATGAGGGTGTACTAGAGTAGACTCAATAGAAAGCCGGGCGAGTCTGAGTAAAGGTCAAAGTCACAATGAGGGTGTATACTAGAGTAGACTCAATAGAAAGCCGGGCGAGTCTGAGTAAAGGTCAAAGTCACAATGAGGGTGAACTAGAGTTGACTCAATAGAAAGCCGGGCGAGTCTGAGTAAAGGTCAAAGTCACAATGAGGGTATATTCTAGAGTAGACTCAATAGAAAGCCAAATGAGTCTGAGCAAAGTCACAATGAGGGTGAACTAGAGTAGACTCAATAGAAAGCCAAATGAGTCTGAGTAAAGTCACAATGAGGGTGAACTAGAGTAGACTCAATAGAAAGCCAAATGAGTCTGAGCAAAGTCACAATGAGGGTGTATACTAGAGTTGACTCAATAGAAAGCCAAATGAGTCTGAGCAAAGTCACAATGAGGGTGTATACTAGAGTTGACTCAATAGAAAGCCGGGCGAGTCTGAGTAAAGGTCAAAGTCACAATGAGGGTGTATACTAGAGTTGACTCAATAGAAAGCCGGGCGAGTCTGAGTAAAGGTCAAAGTCACAATGAGGGTGTATACTAGAGTTGACTCAATAGAAAGCCGGGTGAGTCTGAGTAAAGGTCAAAGTCACAATGAGGGTGCAATAGAGTTGACTTAATAGAAAGCCAGGCGAGTCTGAGTAAAGGTCAAAGTCACAATGAGGGTGTACTAGAGTAGACTTAATAGAAAGGCGGGTGAGTCTGAGTAAAGGTCAAAGTCACAATGAGGGTGCAATAGAGTTGACTTAATAGAAAGGCGGGTGAGTCTGAGTAAAGCTAGGTCACAAAGTTGGTTTACCATAGTTATGGAGGTTACCAGATGTTTCCTCAGTGTATGTCAGCTTCTAATGATGAGCATAGTATAGTTAAAAGTAAATTAGGGCCACTGCCAATGTGCACAGGGATACTCCAACTGGATTTGTCCTCTTATAAATGTACTATCATTATTGTGTAAAGTTGATGTTTTATTTAGTACTAAGTTAACTTTCCATTTTATACAGGTGAATCACCTTGACAAAAAGATGGACCAGGTCCTGTTGTTGATGAATCTTTTGGTGAAGTCTCAGAGTAATACCCAGAAAACAGGCTCCACAAGCTCTTAACACCAGCCAACCATGATATTGGCCAACCAGGGCCCTTCACATTACATTCCAGTACGTTTCCATGGCATCTTAAGTCCTCACCAGAGGCAACAGACTTTGGATTAACAGATGTATACAGGTGTAGGTATCAGTAGGGCAGATGTTTGATACCCAGGCAGCCTAGATAAGAGATAGCCTCCGGGCAACAAGGCGGTCACATATTGAGGGCAGACATTTGATACCCAGGCAGCCTAGATAAGAAACAGCCTCCGGGCAACAAGGCGGTCACATATTGAGGGCAGATGTTTGATACCCAGGCAGCCTAGATAAGAAACAGCCTCCGGGCAACAAGGCGGTCACATATTGAGGGCAGATGTTTGATACCCAGGCAGCCTAGATAAGAAACAGCCTCCAGGCAACAAGGCGGTCACATATTGAGGGCAGATGTTTGATACCCAGGCAGCCTCAGGGCAACAAGGCGGTCACATATTGAAGGCAGTTAAATTGTACAATATCAAAGACCGAAAAGTACTTACCAAAAAATGTTTCTGTCAATGTGTGGAAGTCAATGAATGAATTTAAGCCTTGGAGATTAATCAATGTGATCGAAACTTTCGCCAGACCTCCCCACTCCTGTTGGGGATGGAAACACTGTACACACCTGTGTAGGGGAGGAACTAGTCTATAAGACCAAAAGACAGATAGCTATGGTCCTGCTCTTCCTAGCACCTGTCATACTCCAAGTACTACATAAACGGCTGAGAGAAACGGGTCTTCTGTGATAGAAGTTACAGCATTGTTTTATTCTCAAATGATTTGTTTGTTTGATCTCCGAAAATCATAGAAATTTCAGTACTGTATGTACCTGTAAGTATGTAACTAGTCCCATTAATTATAACCTGTGTTAAGTTATAGTTCAGGAAGGACAGGATTGGATGTGGCTACTTAACAGCAGGGCACTTGGTATTGTTCTGCCAGAACCAATCTAATTAGACTAAAAACCCAAAGGGCCAGTGAGTTTATGCCATGGCCTGTGTGGCGTCCGTCTGTCAACTGTTTCTAAAAATTGCTCCTAGTCATGAATACCTTTTTTTCCAAACTTGATCAGGAGCATCCTTGGGCAAAGGGGAACCAATTTTGTATAAAGGATTTTGTCTGAAGCATTCTTGTGTGAAGGGGAACCAATTTTGTATAAACGATTTTGTCTGAAGCATTCTTGGGTGAAGGGGAACCGATTTTTGTATATATAAACAGCAGGTCAAGCCTTGTAAAGTAAACCTTGTACATCAAAACTGCATGACTGGTTATACAAAACACATTTAGAAAAAGGTAGCCAGTTTAACATTTTAAACATATCATTGAACTAAATTTAGTTATCTCGTTAGGAAAAGGCATGTCCCAAAATGGGAAAAGTATTTGTAATATAACTTCAGACTTTGTCCAAATAAAAGAAATATCCAGGTGAGAGATACAGAGCCAATGGGTCTATTGTTACAGCAAGTGTTTAGATTTTATAAGTACACAATAATACATGTGTGCCCCACTCTATATTTTATCAGGCAGGGTTATGGTAAATGTTCTGCTGCCCTGCCCTGCTGGCTGTCCTTGTGTCTGTGTCATCAAGCTGACATCTTTTTATCAAAATTTACACAAATGAAAATATATTTCTGGTGGTTTTATATTTCATGTAACAATGTCAAGGTCATCAGGATTATTTACAGAAAACTGACAACCAATTTTGTGTCATACTAGCAATTTTTTTTTCATATGAATTAGATTTTAATAAACTTAACAAAGGACAAATATGTGAGTTCTATAGAAGGATTCATGCTATAAAATACAAAGTCCTACTTGTAGATTACTGGTAGTGTTATCTATGAAATATTATGTTATTAGATTATATAATGTTAATTGACAATTTTAATCGAAAATGGCGAATTTTTAAAAAACATAATGTGTAAATTACCATATTTTTAAGAGAATTTTAATCTTGTACACTTTTTTATCATGAGTACAGTATTTAACATAAATATTACTTTGTCTCATGAACAAAGGGAGACAACTCCTTGAGACATCTTTGGTTCTGACTGTAGTGTACCAAGGCTTTACAAATTGTACCTTGTCTGTACTGATAGAATTACCTAAAATTTTAACCAGATTGGTTTGAGTTCTCTGTTAACAAGAGAGGTTTGGTTTGAGGGAGTAGACTTGACACAATGATCAGCAATCATTAGTTTTAAGATTTTATGATTCAATAAAGATCTGCAATTACATATACGGCTAAATAGTATGCATGCAGGTCTCTGTAAATGAGGAAATTAATGTACCAAAATCGTAATTTTCATTGAATTTTAAGCATGATTTTATGAAATTGATTTTTTAATTCCAATGTTTTATAAGTCTTTATTAGTGTGTGAAATAGCAAGATTTATCAATTATTTTAACCGTAGTTCAGTGTGTAGTTGTCAGTAAATTTGATGTATTTTACACTTAACACTGTGTATTTTTCAGCAAATATTTAATGTGCATAGGAATTTTCATCAGAGACTTTAAGAATAGTTATGTTCTTCCAAATTAATTTATTGCACACTTTAAAAAGGGTAGATTCAGGACTTTATAAGCAAGGGAGATAACTCTATTACATATCAGTGGGTATAATAATGGCAGATCACTCACATTCCATGGTTGTGTGCAACATTTTTTCCATATTATTTTGTTTGTGTGTTTTTTTAACAAAAATTGTTTGATATTGTTTTATGTGCCAAATAAAACATTCTTTTTTAACTGAACATGTCTTTTAAACTTATTCAAAATTGATATTCTATGTACATTTTTATGCATGTGCAACAGGGAGATTGATTTTAACAACGGGTGATATTATTTTAAGAAGGGCAGATAACTCTTGACAGATTATCCATAACATTTGTGCAATGAATCATCTTACAATGACATTCTCTGTAAATCTGGGTACATTGCCATATAGACTTGGGTTACTGCTTGAAGTACAAAAAGTAAGGTGTTGGCTCAAACCCAAATAAATCTGTACTTTTTTTCTAATATATTAATTATATCCCTGTTTATCCAGCACCGCCATAATACTATTATTTTACATTGTTAACAATTTTTTTAAATTGTTATAATGATATACATGTAGTACATGTAAATCAACAGACTTTTTTATATAACTGTTCATAGCAGTTGGGAGAGATACATCTGTAGTGGGCTTTTTGGAGATAGCCATACAATGGTGTATTTGTGATGACGCGATACATCTGTGATGGTTTGTGGAGACACGGCCATACAATGGTTGATTTGTGATGACGAGATACATCTGTAATGGTTTGTGGAGACACGGCCATACAATGGGGTATTTGTGATGACGAGATACATCTGTAATGGTTTGCGGAGACACGGCCATACAATAGTGTATTTGTGATGACGAGATACATCTGTAATGGTTTGTGGAGACACGGCCATACAATGGTTGATTTGTGATGACGAGATACATCTGTAATGGTTTGTGGAGACACGGCCATACAATGGTGTATTTGTGATGACGAGATACATCTGTAATGGTTTTCGGAGACACGGCCATACAATGGTTGATTTGTGATGACGAGATACATCTGTAATGGTTTGTGGAGACACAGCCATACAATGGTGTATTTGTGATGACGAGATACATCTGTAATGGTTTGTGGAGACTCGGCCATACGATGGTTGATTTGTGATGACGAGATACATCTGTAATGGTTTGTGGAGACACGGCCATACAATGGTGTATTTGTGATGACGAGATACATCTGTAATGGTTTGTGGAGACACGGCCATACAATGGTGTATTTGTGATGACGAGATACATCTGTAATGGTTTGTGGAGACACGGCCATACAATGGTGTATTTGTAATTTTCTGTGACTGCCAATAAACCTTTTTTTGAGTGAAATTATCCAGATTTACAGAGTACCCGTTTTGTATAGTGGTTTGTGGTTATAACCTGTTTGTGTGTTTCATGTTTGGATCTCAGGAGACTAATTAGCTACTATCTGTTCATTTGATGAAATTCTTGTGACATTCTAGTAAATTTTAACAATAATACAATGCATTCCAATGAATAGTTTTGTTCAGGTAGAGGATAAACATAGCTTAAGAACGAGTGTAAAGTAGGTAAAAGATGTATGTTAAATTTTGTGAAGAAATTATGAAGAGTACAAAGAGGTAGAGGAGAGACATGGAACATGAAATGTAGACACAGAGATGTAGAGGAGAGAGATACAGAGATGTAGAGGAGAGAGATACAAAGAGGTAGAGGAGAGAGATACAGAGAGGTAGAGGAGAGAGATACAGAGAGGTACATGAGAGATACAGAGATGTAGAGGAGAGAGATACAGATATGTAGGGGAGAGAGATACAGAGATGTAGAGGAGAGAGGTACAGAGATGTAGAGGAGAGAGGTACAGAGATGTAGAGGAGAGAGATACAGAGATGTAGAGGAGAGAGATACAGAGAGGTAGAGGAGAGAGATACAGAGAGGTAGATGAGAGATACAGAGAGGTAGAGGGAAGAGAGATACAGAGAGGTAAAGGAGAGAGGTACAGAGATGTAGAGGAGAGAGATACAGAGATGTAAAGGAGAAAGATACAGAGATGTAGAGGAGAAAGATACAGAGATGAAGAGGAGAGAGATACAGAAAGATAGAGGAGAGAGATACAGAGAGGTAGAGGAGAGAAATACAAAGAGATAGAGGAGAGAGATACAGAGATGTAGAGGAGAGAGATACAGAGATATTGAGGAGAGAGTGTAATACAGAGAGGTAGAGGAGAGATGTAGAGAGATAGAGGAGAAAGTGTAATACAGAGATGTAGAGGAGAGAGATACAGAGAGGTAGAGGAGAGAGATACAGAGATGTAGAGGAGAGAGATACAGAGATGTAGAGGAGAGAGATACAGAGAGGTAGAGGAGAGAGATACAGACAGGTAGATGAGAGATACAGAGAGGTAGAGGAGAGAGATACAGAGATGTTGAGGAGAGAGTGTAATACAGAGAGGTAGAGGAGAGATGTAGAGAGATAGAGGAGAAAGTGTAATACAGAGATGTAGAGGAGAGAGATACAGAGATGTAGTTGAGAGGTAAAAGGAAGAGGTACAGAGATGTAGAGGAGAGAGGTACAGAGAGGTAGATGAGAGATACAGAGAGGTAGAGGAGAGAGATACAGAGGTAGAGGAGAGAGATACAGAGATATAGAGGAGAGAGATACAGAGATGTAGAGGAGAGAGGTACAAAGAGGTAGAGGAGAGAGGTACAGAAATGTAGAGGAGAGAGGTACAGAGAGGTAGAGGAGAGAAATACAGAGAGGTAGAGGAGAGAGATACAGAGAGAGGTACAGAGATGTAGAGGAGAGAGGTACAGAGAGTAAGAAGGAGTAGAGAGTAGCAGAGAGTAAGAGATAGAGGAGAGAGGTTACAAGTAAGGAGAAGTAGAGTTAGAGGAGAATGTACAGAAGATGTAGAGGAGAAAGGTACAGAGGGGTAGAGGAGAGAGGTACAGAGATGTAGAGGAGAAGTACATGTATAAAAAAGAGAGGGTAAGGAAGAGACAGATTAAGGAAGTAGGATTAGAGGAAAGGTACAGAGGGTAGAGGAGAGATACAGAATGTGAGGTAAAGTACAGAGTGTAATGACAAGAATATGTGCTGTAGAGGTATAGGGAGGAGAAGGTACAGATTAGTAGGAGAGGTCAGAGAGTAAGAAGAGAGTTAACAGAATTAGAGGTAGAAAGGTACAGGGATGTAGAGGAGAAAGGTACATAGGGGTAGAAGTGTAACAGATTCAGAATGTAAGAGATGAGAAAAGTACAGAGATGTAAAGATGAATACAGATTAGTACTCTGCTCGCCCAAAATTTTGTCGATTTATATCGCATCATCAAAAGTAACTTTTGATTACTTAACATGCCAAATTTGATGAATATTTATATATATTTGGTGGTTACCTCTCAAGTATTCCACAGAAAGCAATGATTTATCCGAAAATTCCTTATATAGAAGTTGTGGAAGCAATACATAGCCCAAAACAAGATTTCTGAATGTCATACTTGAGACTGACATTTATAAAAAAACAAGCTTTAATTATTGTCAAACATGAACCTTACCTGGTACTTATCTCAGGTTTTTATCTAATGCAATAAATCCTGTTTAACTTACGGAGTGTTGTCAGCTGGTCCAGGGGACGTGGAGGAATATAGATATCATGGTTCTGTGGTTAGTATGAAGACTGTAAGTTAATCTGGTTGGTATCCATAAACTAAGAAATCACATTGTAATATAGGGTACCTAATTAAAATGGAACACATTTCAAGGAAAACTACCAATATTCACTGATTTGTCAATCCATCATCAGTGTTGTTTGAATGTGTGAAAAGTATCTTAGGTAATTCCTGGGCCCAGTTGTTCAAAAGGTGATAAGGTTAATCACAGTTTACAAATGTAACAACAATATTAAAATCCTGATAAAATAATTTCTGGTGTAATTTATTTGACAAAATTTTCTGAAACTATAACACCTACCAGTCTCTTCATACCTGCTGATTTTGAAAAATATACACACATATGATTTGAGGTAAAGGAGAAATGAGATTTTCACTAATTAAGTGATTAAGCTAATCACATTTTGAACAACTGGGCCCTGGTAATTAAAGCAACAGCTTTATTTACCTGAAATTATTTTCACATTTTGTGATCGAGTTAATGTGCAATATGGAATTGACCAGTTGCTGTTTGTTTTGATTTACATAAGTTATTTGTATGTACTGCAATAGCAATATAAAATGTTCCATTATCAAAGGGAATAGATTTCCATTTTGGAGAGAGTGATGTTAACCAACCAAAGTGTTCCACTTTTGTTCCATTTTGGAGAGTCTGATGTTAACATCATACTGGGGCACTAACACCCCGACCAAAGACCACATCAGCATAATAGCAAAAGAGCTGAGTTGATCATTGTAGAACCAGACAGACTGGTTGTATTGTGTTAGGATTAAGAAGATATTATTACAATGTTTTTGGTGTTTTGTGTGCTGTAAATAGTTTCTAACTTATGACATCACTTGTATATAATGTCTTCACAAAATGCCTTCCTGTTTTTCTGTGTTTATTTATGACTGGTGATAAATTGTTGTCAGATTTTTTCATTGAATAATTAAATTTGTACGTTGTTGAATCTCTTTGTAGTTTATTAATTTCATACATTGCCAATCCTAGATAAAATCTCCTCCATGTCACCACTAGATCTCATTTGAATGTCTCTCCATCTCGCTTCAATATATCTCCAGCTTACTTCAATACTTCAATATCTCCCCTACTCTCAATGCAATATCTTCCCTCCTCTCAATCCAATATCTCCCCTCCTCTCCATTCAATATCTCCCCTCCTCTCAATCCAATATCTCCCCTCCTCTCCATTCAATATCTCCCCTCCTCTCAATCCAATATCTCCCTCCTCACAATTCAGTATCTCCCTCCTCTCAATCAAATATTGTTCTCATCTCAATCCAATATCTCCCTCATCTCGATTCAATATCTCCCCTCCTCTCAATCCAATATCTTCCCTCTTCTCAATTCAGTATTTCCCTCCTCTCAATCTAATATTGTTCTCATCTCAATCCAATATCTCCCTCATCTCGATTCAATATCTCCCCTCCTCTCAATCCAATATCTTCCCTCCTCACAATTCAGTATCTCCCTCCTCTCAATCTAATATTGTTCTCATCTCAATCCAATATCTCCCTCATCTCGATTCAATATCTCCCTCCTCTCAATCCAATATCTTCCCTCTTCTCAATCCAATATCTTCCCTCCTCTCAATCCAATATCTGCCCTCCTCTCAATTCAATATCTCCCCTCCTCTCAATCCAATATCTTCCCTCTTCTCAATTCAGTATCTCCCTCCTCTCAATCCAATATCTCCCCTCTTCTCAAATCAATATCTCCCCTCCTCTCAATCTAATATTGTTCTCATCTCAATCCAATATCTCCCCTCCTCTCAATCCAATATTTTCCCTCCTCTCAATCCAATATCTTCCCTCTTCTCAATTCAGTATCTGCCCTCCTCTCAAATCAATATCTCCTTCCTCTCAATCTAATATTGTTCTCATCTCAATCCAATATCTCCCCTCCTCTCAATCCAATATCTTCCCTCCTCTCAATCCAATATCTCCCTCCTCTCAATCTAATATTGTTCTCATCTCAATCCAATATCTCCCTCATCTCGATTCAATATCTCCCCTCCTCTCAATCCAATATCTTCCCTCTTCTCAATCCAATATATTCCCTCCTCTCAATCCAATATCTCCCCTCCTCTCAATTCAATATCTCCCCTCCTCTCAATCCAATATCTTCCCTCTTCTCAATTCAGTATCTCCCTCCTCTCAATCCAATATCTCCCCTCTTCTCAAATCAATATCTCCCCTCCTCTCAATCCAATATCTTCCCTCTTCTGAATTCAGTATCTCCCTCCTGTCAATCCAATATCTTCCCTCCTCTCAATTCAGTATCTCCCCTCCTCAAATCAATATCTCCTTCCTCTCAATCTAATATTGTTCTCATCTCAATCCAATATCTTCCCTCCTCTCAATCAAATATCTCCCCTCCTCTCAATTCAATATCTCCCCTCCTCTCAATCCAATATCTTCCCTCTTCTGAATTCAGTATCTCCCTCCTCTCAATCCAATATCTTCCCTCTTCTCAATCCAATATCTTCCCTCCTCTCAATCCAATATCTGCCCTCCTCTCGATTCAATATCTCCCCTCCTCTCAATCCAATATCTTCCCTCTTCTCAATTCAGTATCTCCCTCCTCTCAATCCAATATCTCCCCTCTTCTCAATCAATATCTCCCCTCCTCTCAATCTAATATTGTTCTCATCTCAATCCAATATCTCCCCTCCTTTCAATCCAATATTTTCCCTCCTCTCAATCCAATATCTTCCCTCTTCTCAATTCAGTATCTGCCCTCCTCTCAAATCAATATCTCCTTCCTCTCAATCTAATATTGTTCTCATCTCAATCCAATATCTCCCCTCCTCTCAATCCAATATCTTCCCTCCTCTCAATCCAATATCTTCCCTCCTCTCAATCCAATATCTCCCTCCTCTCAATCTAATATTGTTCTCATCTCAATCCAATATCTCCCTCATCTCGATTCAATATCTCCCCTCCTCTCAATCCAATATCTTCCCTCTTCTCAATTCAGTATCTCCCTCCTCTCAATCCAATATCTCCCCTCTTCTCAAATCAATATCTCCCCTCCTCTCAATCCAATATCTTCCCTCTTCTGAATTCAGTATCTCCCTCCTGTCAATCCAATATCTTCCCTCCTCTCAATTCAGTATCTCCCCTCCTCTCAAATCAATATCTCCTTCCTCTCAATCTAATATTGTTCTCATCTCAATCCAATATCTTCCCTCCTCTCAATCAAATATCTCCCCTCCTCTCAATTCAATATCTCCCCTCCTCTCAATCCAATATCTTCCCTCTTCTCAATTCAGTATCTCCCTCCTCTCAATCCAATATCTCCCCTCTTCTCAATCCAATATCTTCCCTCTTCTGAATTCAGTATCTCCCTCCTCTCAATCCAATATCTTCCCTCTTCTCAATTCAGTATCTCCCCTCCTCTCAATCTAATATTGTTCTCATCTCAATCCAATATCTCCCCTCCTCTCAATACAATATCTCCCCTCCTCTCAATCCAATATCTCCCCTCCTCTCAATACAATATCTCCCCTCCTCTCAATCCAATATCTCCCCTCCTCTCAATCCAATATCTTCCCTCCTCTCAATCCAATATCTCCCCTCTTCTCAATGCAATATCTCCCCTCCTCTCAATCCAATATATTGGCTGCTCTTCAATTAACCTTATGACCTTCAAAATTACTAAACAGATCATCTCATTATGAGCCTGCATGTAAAGTGTTTTAAAGTGTAACTATCATTCCCTATAGGTGTCCCCAGTCTGTTATCTACCCCAGACTTAAAACACGTTTCCCTATAGGTGTCCCCAGTCTGTTATCTACCCCAGACTTAAAACACGTTTCCCTATAGGTGTCCCCAGTCTGTTATCTACCCCAGACTTAAAACACGTTTCCCTATAGGTGTCCCCAGTCTGTTATCTACCCCAGACTTAAAACACGTTTCCCTATAGGTGTCCCCAGTCTGTTATCTACCCCAGACTTAAAACACGTTTCCCTATAGGTGTCCCCAGTCTGTTATCTACCCCAGACTTAAAACACGTTTCCCTATAGGTGTCCCCAGTCTGTTATCTACCCCAGACTTAAAACACGTTTCCCTATAGGTGTCCCCAGTCTGTTATCTACCCCGGACTTAAAACACGTTTCCCTATAGGTGTCCCCAGTCTGTTATCTACCCCGGACTTAAAACACGTTTCCCTATAGGTGTCCCCAGTCTGTTATCTACCCCGACTTAAAACACGTTTCCCTATAGGTGTCCCCAGTCTGTTATCTACCCCGGACTTAAAACACGTTTCCCTATAGGTGTCCCCAGTCTGTTATCTACCCCAGACTTAAAACACGTTTCCCTATAGGTGTCCCCAGTCTGTTATCTACCCCAGACTTAAAACACGTTTCCCTATAGGTGTCCCCAGTCTGTTATCTACCCCGGACTTAAAACACGTTTCCCTATAGGTGTCCCCAGTCTGTTATCTACCCCAGACTTAAAACACGTTTCCCTATAGGTGTCCCCAGTCTGTTATCTACCCCAGACTTAAAACACGTTTCCCTATAGGTGTCCCCAGTCTGTTATCTACCCCAGACTTAAAACACGTTTCCCTATAGGTGTCCCCAGTCTGTTATCTACCCCAGACTTAAAACACGTTTCCCTATAGGTGTCCCCAGTCTGTTATCTACCCCAGACTTGAAACATGTTTCCCTATAGGTGTCCCCAGTCTGTTATCTACCTCAAACTGACTGCCGTAAGTAAAGAGAACTCATGACTCAATTTTCCATTACAACAGTGGAAGATTTCTTTACTAGAACAATAAAAGCAAACTTAACATTGGAATGTAACATTGATATGCAGTAAACAAGTTGATAACTTTACACAGACATCAGTGACCGAAGCTGCATAGTTTTATCAGTAAACAAACATCTTCGTTCAACAACAGTATCTAAGCATTTTTTAGAATTAATAAGTCATCCTCTACTTTTTCAGGAGAGTTTCCAGATAAATATCTGAAATATTCAGTATAAATGGTAATTTAGAGTAAACTCTGAAAAGGCACACAACAATCAAATATCACTAGGGAAATCTAGAATTATTACAGAATACCAAAAAAGGGATGTAACAAACAGTGTGTATCCTTAACTTGATTCATACTGTTCGTAAGATAATATAAACTTATCCTAGTCTAACACATCTGATCTGTGTTACCATAAACTACTGGACCCGATACAGACAAACTAAGTATTCTAGTCTAACACATCTGATCTGTGTTACCATAAACTACTGGACCGATACAGACAAACTAAGTGTTCTAGTCTAACACATCTGATCTGTGTTACCATAAACTGTTGGACCGATACAGACAAACTAAGTGTTCTAGTCTAACACATCTGATCTGTGTTACCATAAACTGTTGGACCCGATACAGACAAACTAAGTGTTCTAGTCTAACACATCTGATCTGTGTTACCATAAACTACTGGACCCGATACAGACAAACTAAGTGTTCTAGTCTAACACATCTGATCTGTGTTACCATAAACTACTGGACCCGATACAGACAAACTAATTGTTCTAGTCGAACACATCTGATCTGTGTTACCATAAACTACTGGACCCGATACAGACAAACTAAGTGTTCTAGTCTAACACATCTGATCTGTGTTACCATAAACTACTGGAACCGAATCCAGACAAACTAAGTGTTCTAGTCTAACACATCTGATCTGTGTTACCATAAACTACTGGACCGATACAGAC
Source organism: Pecten maximus (assembly GCF_902652985.1). Classification (NCBI taxonomy): domain Eukaryota; kingdom Metazoa; phylum Mollusca; class Bivalvia; order Pectinida; family Pectinidae; genus Pecten; species Pecten maximus. The sequence goes on from NC_047019.1 coordinate 47,867,502, forward strand.
AAACTAAGTGTTCTAGTCTAACACATCTGATCTGTGTTACCATAAACTGTTGGACCGATACAGACAAACTAAGTGTTCTAGTCTCTAACACATCTGATCTGTGTTACTATAAACTACTGGACCGATACAGACAAACTAAGTGTTCTAGTCTCTAACACATCTGATCTGTGTTACCATAAACTACTGGACCAATACAGACAAACTAAGTGTTCTAGTCTAACACATCTGATCTGTGTTACCATAAACGTTGGACCGATCAGACAAACAAGTGTTCTAGCCTACAATTGATCTTTTCATAACTATGGACCGTACGACAAACTAGTGTTCTAGTCTCTAACACATCGACTGTGTTACCATAACTACTGACCCAAAACAGCAAACTAATTTAGTTAACAATCGATCTGGTACCATAAATACTGGCCTACAGATAAACTAGTGTTCTAGTCAACACATTGATCGTGTACCATAAATACGGACGATACGACAAACAAGTGTTCTAGTCAACCCCAAACTGATCTGTGTTCCATAAAATACTGGACGCGACAACTAAATGTTCTAGTCTAACACATCTGATCTGTGTTACCATAACTACTGGACCTACGAAAAAGGTTTTTAGTCTAACACATCTGACTGTGTTATCTACCCCAGACTTAAAACACGTTTCCCTATAGATGTCCCCAGTCTGTTATCTACCCCAGATTTAAAAAACACGTTTCCCTATAGGTGTCCCCAGTCGGGTTATCTACCCCAGACTTAAAACACGTTTCCCTATAGGTGTCCTCAGTCTTATCTACCCCAGACTTAAAACACGTTTCCCTATAGGTGTCCCCAGTCTGTTATCTACCCCGGACTTAAAACACGTTTCCCTATAGGTGTCCCCAGTCTGTTATCTACCCCGGACTTAAAACACGTTTCCCTATAGGTGTCCCCAGTCTGTTATCTACCCCGGACTTAAAACACGTTTCCCTATAGGTGTCCCCAGTCTGTTATCTACCCCAGACTTAAAACACGTTTCCCTATAGGTGTCCCCAGTCTGTTATCTACCCCAGACTTAAAACACGTTTCCCTATAGGTGTCCCCAGTCTGTTATCTACCCCAGACTTAAAACACGTTTCCCTATAGGTGTCCCCAGTCTGTTATCTACCCCAGACTTAAAACACGTTTCCCTATAGGTGTCCCCAGTCTGTTATCTACCCCAGACTTAAAACACGTTTCCCTATAGGTGTCCCCAGTCTGTTATCTACCCCAGACTTAAAACACGTTTCCCTATAGGTGTCCCCAGTCTGTTATCTACCCCGGACTTAAAACACGTTTCTCTATAGGTGTCCTCAGTCTTATCTACCCCAGACTTAAAACACGTTTCCCTATAGGTGTCCCCAGTCTGTTATCTACCCCAGACTTAAAACACGTTTCCCTATAGGTGTCCTCAGTCTGTTATCTACCTCCGTAAATAAAGAGAACTCATGACTCAATTTTCCATTACAACAGTGGAAGATTTCTTTACTAGAACAATAAAAGCAAACTTAACATTGGAATGTAACATTGATATGCAGTAAACAAGTTGATAACTTTACACAGACATCAGTGAGCGAAGCTGCAAAGTTTTATCAGTAAACAAACATCTTCGTTCAATAACAGTATCTAAGCATTTTTTAGAATTAATAAGTCATCCTCTACTTTTTCAGGAGAGTTTCCAGATAAATATCTGAAATATTCAGTATAAATGGTAATTTAGAGTAAACTCTGAAAAGGCACACAACAATCAAATATCACTAGGGAAATCTAGAATTATTACAGAATACCAAAAAAAAGGACGTAACAAACAGTGTGTATCCTTAACTTGATTCACACTGTTCGTAAGATAATATAAACTTATCCTAGTCTAACACATCTGATCTGTGTTACCATAAACTACTGGACCCGATACAGACAAACTAAGTGTTCTAGTCTAACACATCTGATCTGTGTTACCATAAACTGTTGGACCCGATACAGACAAACTAAGTGTTCTAGCTAGTCTAACACATCTGATCTGTGTTACCATAAACTGTTGGACCGATACAGACAAACTAAGTGTTCTAGTCTAACACATCTGATCTGTGTTACCATAAACTACTGGACCTGATACAGACAAACAAAGTGTTCTAGTCTAACACATCTGATCTGTGTTACCATAAACTACTGGACCCGATACAGACAAACTAAGTGTTCTAGTCTAACACATCTGATCTGTGTTACCATAAACTACTGGACCCGGTACAGACAAACTAAGTGTTCTAGTCTAACACATCTGATCTGTGTTACCATAAACTACTGGACCCGATACAGACAAACTAAGTGTTCTAGTCTAACACATCTGATCTGTGTTACCATAAACTACTGGACCGATACAGACAAACTAAGTGTTCTAGTCTAACACATCTGATCTGTGTTACCATAAACTACTGGACCGATACAGACAAACTAAGTGTTCTAGTCTAACACATCTGATCTGTGTTACCATAAACTACTGGACCCGATACAGACAAACTAAGTGTTCTAGTCTAACACATCTGATCTGTGTTACCATAAACTACTGGACCCAATACAGACAAACTAAGTGTTCTAGTCTAACACATCTGATCTGTGTTACCATAAACTACTGGACCCGATACAGACAAACTAAGTGTTCTAGTCTAACACATCTGATCTGTGTTACCATAAACTACTGGACCCGATACAGACAAACTAAGTGTTCTAGTCTAACACATCTGATCTGTGTTACCATAAACTACTGGACCGATACAGACAAACTAAGTGTTCTAGTCTAACACATCTGATCTGTGTTACCATAAACTACTGGACCGATACAGACAAACTAAGTGTTCTAGTCTAACACATCTGATCTGTGTTACCATAAACTACTGGACCCGATACAGACAAACTAAGTGTTCTAGTCTAACACATCTGATCTGTGTTACCATAAACTACTGGACCCGATACAGACAAACTAAGTGTTCTAGTCTAACACATCTGATCTGTGTTACCATAAACTACTGGACCCGATACAGACAAACTAAGTGTTCTAGTCTAACACATCTGATCTGTGTTACCATAAACTACTGGACCCGATACAGACAAACTAAGTGTTCTAGTCTAACACATCTGATCTGTGTTACCATAAACTACTGGACCCGATACAGACAAACTAAGTGTTCTAGTCTAACACATCTGATCTGTGTTACCATAAACTACTGGACCCGATACAGACAAACTAAGTGTTCTAGTCTAACACATCTGATCTGTGTTACCATAAACTACTGGACCCGATACAGACAAACTAAGTGTTCTAGTCTAACACATCTGATCTGTGTTACCATAAACTACTGGACCGATACAGACAAACTAAGTGTTCTAGTCTAACACATCTGATCTGTGTTACCATAAACTACTGGACCCGATACAGACAAACTAAGTGTTCTAGTCTAACACATCTGATCTGTGTTACCATAAACTACTGGACCGATACAGACAAACTAAGTGTTCTAGTCTAACACATCTGATCTGTGTTACCATAAACTACTGGACCCGATACAGACAAACTAAGTGTTCTAGTCTAACACATCTGATCTGTGTTACCATAAACTGTTGGACCCGATACAGACAAACTAAGTGTTCTAGTCTAACACATCTGATCTGTGTTACCATAAACTACTGGACCCGATACAGACAAACTAAGTGTTCTAGTCTAACACATCTGATCTGTGTTACCATAAACTACTGGACCCGATACAGACAAACTAAGTGTTCTAGTCTAACACATCTGATCTGTGTTACCATAAACTACTGGACCGATACAGACAAACTAAGTGTTCTAGTCTAACACATCTGATCTGTGTTACCATAAACTACTGGACCGATACAGACAAACTAAGTGTTCTAGTCTAACACATCTGATCTGTGTTACCATAAACTACTGGACCCGATACAGACAAACTAAGTGTTCTAGTCTAACACATCTGATCTGTGTTACCATAAACTGTTGGACCGATACAGACAAACTAAGTGTTCTAGTCTAACACATCTGATCTGTGTTACCATAAACTACTGGACCCTATACAGACAAACTAAGTGTTCTAGTCTAACACATCTGATCTGTGTTACCATAAACTACTGGACACGATACAGCCGAAATGATTGTTGCCTACAGGACTATTGTTGTGCTTCATTTTGACACAGTTTGGATGCTACAAGGGAAGTGTACTTCTATTGCATACTAATTAATCTTTATCGTTGCTACAAGGGAAGCACGTTTTCTACAATAAACAACCTTTATAATCTTTATAAACCAGACAGTTTAGATTTATACAAGGGAAACATAGCTCTATGATATACAAGGGTACTGATTCATCTATATAACACAGACTTGTTTGATTGTTGTTAGACGGTAGATATAGGGGTAGGGTGAAGTGGTTACATACAAATGACTGACTAAATATACATGTAATTAGAAGTAACAGTTACAGCAGGATCACTACACAGTATGTAAATTCAAAGTTGAAATATTTTGGTTTTGCTCAATAAATATAATACAAAAACAAATATATAAAATAAATACTTCATAAACTTTTTTACAAAAACAAAGATACAAATGAAAATATGAAATATAGCATCTCGTTACAGAGTAACAAAATCATTATTCAACATAACATTTTGATTTAACTGGTCACCTGGAGGTTCATGGACATCAATACAAATAACAATTAAAATAAAAATTAGCCAGATCTTTAAATAAAAATTAGCCATCTTGGTCAGTTTCAAAAATATTGAGGGCCACTTACTAATTGTATGTAGCTTGAAAATATGAAGGGCTATTAACTCAATAAAATGCCTAGACCCACATTTAGGGATAAACTGCATTTGAAACTTGACACCTAACAGTCGTATGATTGTATGTGTCTTCATTCTTTGTATGAAGGGATCAGACCCTAATTAGTTACTGATGAAACTTGATAACCCTTTACCCTAACAAGCCAAATGTCAACGTGGCTCAAGGTTGTTGTAATTACGAATTTGACAAATGTTAGTGTATTTTGTCGAGAGCTGTATTATTTGACTGCTGTGACTATTTACCATTGAACTTGAACGAGCATTTCAACTGAACTAACTATGGACGGACACTGAACTAATGACAGACGCTGTGATAGGACATTCACAAGCACAAATATGGGTGAAATAAAACGATATACATTTACATGTCTATGGAATGTGTGACTTTCAAGATATACACACGTAAGGATACTTATTGAGTTTTGTTCATAATACTAAGATTAAGTACATAACAGGAGAAAAGTACAGAACCTGAGAGGAAGGTGACCAAAACATGGGAACTCAAAGGACTAGACACAAGAGATCCCAGAGGGATCTTGGCGCCCACCATTGAATGATCTTCATAGGTTCCATGTCAGATTGATCTTTTCTCTACTTTTCCCTTCATTTTACTAATCAGTGCAAATTGAGACATCCCTCCAGTACTTTTCAAACAAGGGAATCCTAGCTATATAAGAAATTTGAGATTTAACGATAATGGCTGCTTGTTTGCCAGGTTGTTTTCAGGACAGACTGGTCCAAAAATGCAATATAAGGGACCAAGGGGAACCTACTTATGAAATTTGAGAAAGATCCATTCAGTACTTTGAGAATAGAGATAAGAAACTTCAATTGTCAAAATCAAAGATGGCTGCCTGTCGACCATATTGTTTTCCAATTGATCTCAAAATGCAATTAGCATAACGAGGCACCAAGGGGAACCTCCATATGAAATTTGAGAAAGATCCATTCAGTACTTTCTCAGAAATAGCGATAACAAACTTCAATTGTCAAAATCCAAGATGGCTGCCTGTCGGCCATGTTGTTTTCTGATTGGTCTCAAAACGCAATATGCATAACTAGGCACCAAGGGGAACCTACATATGAAATTTCAGAAAGATCCATTCAGTACTTTCAGAGAAATAGTGATAACAAACTTAAATTGTCAAAATCCAAGATGGCTGCCTGTCGGCCATGTTGTTTTCATGTTGGTCTCAAAACACAACATGCATAACTAGGCACCAAGGGAAACTTACATATGCAATTTGAGAAAGATCCATTCAGTACATTCTCAGAAATAGCGATAACAAACTTCAATTGTCAAAATCCAAGATGGCTGCCTGTCGGCCATGTTGTTTTCGGATTGGTCTCAAAACGCAATATGCATAACTAGGCACCAAGGGGAACCTTCATATGAAATTTGAGAAAGATCCATTCAGTACTTTCTCAGAAATAGCGATAACAAACTTCAATTGTCAAAATCCAAGATGGCTGCCTGTCGGCCATGTTGTTATCCGATTGGTCTCAAAACGCAACATGCATAACTAGGCACCAAGGGGAACCTTCATATGAAATTTGAGAAAGATCCATTCAGTCCTTTCTCAGAAATAGCGATAACAAACTTCAATTGTCAAAATCCAAGATGGCTGCCTGTCGGCCATGTTGTTATCCGGTTGGTCTCAAAACGCAATATGCATAACTAAGCACCAAGGGGAACCTTCATATGAAATTTGAGAAAGATCCCTTCAGTACTTTCTCAGAAATAGCGATAACAAACTTCAATTGTCAAAATCCAAGATGGCTGCCTGTCGGCCATGTTGTTTTCCGATTGGTCTCAAAACGCAATATACATAACTAGGCACCAAGGGGAACCTTCATATGAAATTTGAGAAAGATCCCTTCAGTACTTTCTCAGAAATAGCGATAACAAACTTCAATTGTCAAAATCCAAGATGGCTGCCTGTCGGCCATGTTGTTATCCGATTGGTCTCAAAACGCAATATGCATAACTAAGCACCAAGGGGAACCTTCATATGAAATTTGAGAAAGATCCCTTCAGTACTTTCTCAGAAATAGCGATAACAAACTTCAATTGTCAAAATCCAAGATGGCTGCCTGTCGGCCATGTTGTTATCCGATTGGTCTCAAAACGCAATATGCATAACTAGGCACCAAGGGGAACCTTCATATGAAATTTGAGAAAGATCCCTTCAGTACTTTCTCAGAAATAGCGATAACAAACTTCAATTGTCAAAATCCAAGATGGCTGCCTGTCGGCCATTTTGTTTTCCGATTGGTCTCAAAACGCAATATGCATAACTAGGCACCAAGGGGAACCTACATATGAAATTTGAGAAAGATCCCTTCAGTACTTTCTGAGAAATAGCGATAACAAAAATTGTTTACGGACGGAGGGACGGACGGACGGACGGACGGAGGGACGGACGGACGACGGACCACGGACGCAGGGCGATTTGAACAGCCCACCATCTGATGATGGTGGGCTAAAAATACTACTGATGGAATATAAACACTTCATCCCAGTATTAAGATAAATCATGAGTTATCATTTGACAAAACGTAAATTTGAATAAAAAAATATTGCCAAGACATCAACATTAAGATTGTATTATGCTGGCTTTAAGACAATCCACTCTTAAACTAAACCACTGATCATGAGAGGATTTATGCAAGACTGAATCAATTACAAATGTACAAACATACAAAAGCAACTTTCAAACACAGGCTCAATTTTTACCTGAATTACAGGCTTTTCAATAAAATACCTGTGTAGGTAATGTTTGTTAGAAAACTCTGATTGGAAGTTACGGTATATAACTAAGGTTGTTCCTGAAACCTTGACCGATGGGAGGTTATATAACTAAGGTTGTTCCTGAAACTTTGGCCGATGGGAGGTTATATAACTAAGGTTGTTCCTGAAACCTTGGCCGATGGGAGTTATATAACTAAGGTTGTTCCTGAAACCTTGGCCGATGGAAGGTTATATAACTAAGGTTGTTACTGAAACCTTGGCCGATGGAAGGTTATATAACTAAGGTTGTTCCTGAAACCTTGGCCGATGGGAGGTTATATAACTAAGGTTGTTCCTGAAACCTTGACGAATGGGAGGTTATATAACTAAGGTTGTTCCTGAAACCTTGACGGATGGGAGGTTATATAACTAAGGTTGTTCCTGAAACCTTGACGGATGGAAGGTTATATAACTAAGGTTGTTCGCAAAACCTTGGCCAATGGGTGGTTATATAACTAAGGTTGTTACTGAAACCTTGGCCGACGGGAGGTTATATAACTAAGGTTGTTCCTGAAACCTTGACCGATGGGAGGTTATATAACTAAGGTTGTTCCCGAAACCTTGGCGGATGGAAGGTTATATAACTCAGGTTGTTACTGAAACCTTGGCCGATGGTGAGTTATATAACTAAGGTTGTTCCAAATCTAATGTAATGGTAGCATGAAAGCAATCTATCTAATTACATATAGTAACGACTTTAGCCAACGGGGTAATAAGATTATTCCAATAGCACCCCTACTGTTAATAGTGAGACACACAACATTTACATTATCTATACAGACCTGGTCCTGGTGGATTATCACCTACATGACTCCAGCTATTGCTAGGTATTGTCTCACTGACTAGTCAGTGTCTCTCTGTAAACTTGGTTTGACCATCACATTACAAAACTTGATCTGACCATAACATTACAAGTATAGCACTTTCAAGTATAGACTTGTTCTGACCATAACATTACAAGACTTGGTCCAACCATAACATTACAAGTATAGCACTATCAAGTATAGACTTAGTCTGACCATAACATTACAAGACTTGGTCTGACCATAACATTACAAGTATAGCACTATCAAGTATAGACTTGGTCCAACCATAACATTACAAGTATAGCACTATCAAGTATATATAGACTTGGTCCAACCATAACATAAGTATAGCACTATTAAAACACCATAAGAGTAATATAAATACGATGCAGGAGAATAAGTCTTAAGAGTAAGGTTGTATGGCCTTACAGATAATCATGTAAGCTGAATATTCAAGTAGGTGCCATCTTATTTACAACAATTGAATGATATCACAGCAACAATACAATGGTGTCAGGTTGACAATCAATATAACAAACAATTGCAACTTAAATGTCATTTCACCAAAACATTGTAAATACAATTGAAGACAAATGGTGTACATGATTACTGCTCTGATTGATGTCTGTTAAACAGGTTTTCACAAGAATCCAATATTTGACTATCCTATTGCTTATTGCTGTTTCCTCAAACAATACATTTTTAAATATGTTGAAACAAACATTTCTTCTTAAATACCGGTATCTTACAACAATTGTAACAGATTCAAGTTACCGATAGAATTATTTCAATACAACATAACCTCACAACAGGGACTCCCAATTACCAACCCCAAGTCCCTGTAAACATCACTAATAGCTTACTTAGCTTGATGATTACCAACCCCCCCTGTAAACATCACTAATACTTACTTAGCTTGATGATTACCAACCCCCCCTGTAAACATCACTAATACTTACTTAGCTTGATGATTCCCACCCCAAGTCCCTGTAAACATCACTAATAGCTTACTTAGCTTGATGATTCCCAACTCCAAGTCTCTGTAAACATCAATAATAGCTTACTTAGCTTGATGATTCCCAACCCCAAGTCTCTGTAAACATCACTAATAATTTACTTAGCTTGATGATTACCAACCCCAAGTCCCTGTAAACATCACTAATAATTTACTTAGCTTGATGATTACCAACCCCAAGTCTCTGTAAACATCACTAATAATTTACTTAGCTTGATGATTACCAACCCCAAGTCTCTGTAAACATCACTAATAGCTTACTTAGCTTAATGATTCCCACCCCAAGTCTCTGTAAATATCACTAATAGCTTACTTAGCTTGATGATTCCCAACCCCAAGTCCCTGTAAACATCACTAATAGCTTACTTAGCTTAATGATGAAAATATGATGCTTTGCAAACAATAAATAGGAAAAGTCATAGAAGATGTAGTCTACCTAGCATTAGATATCAGTAGGCCCAGACCTATAGCAGCTACTGTACAGGACAACAATGCTACATGCTCTGGTGTGACAAACCAGTGGTACCACGGTGCAATGGGATGTTGATCGTCCTCCTCATCACTAGAAGAACTAGGATCATCAACAATTGATGCTGGTATCTGTGGTAGTTCTGCTGTTGTTAGCCGCTGATTCTCTGTGTAAGAGTTGTTATTTACTGACATGTCCTGTAGGTCTGAGATATCACAGGGTACAGAGTTCATGTGATCAATACAATTGGCAAAAGGTGATTCTACAGGTGTATCCTGAAATGTAGGAAGTGGCGACACATCGTCTAGTGAGTCTGATGACAGACTGGAATCAGACGGTACTCACTGCTGCTCCCTGAAATACAACATAATATGTTAATATTTCAGCACATATTTCAGTTTAAGTTACAGTGTGTGCTCAACTAATATCAAAATATTTTTTACTAAGTATGAAGATATTATGAAACTTGTTAATAATTTTTGACATACATATATATTGACATTCTAAGCTCTCTCATGTCCATATAAGGAGAAATTTGGGAATTATATTTCTAGAACACTGATAATTTACTTATTTCAGTGTGTATGATATGATGATAAAATAGAGGTACCTCTCTCTGCAACATAAAGGAACACAGATGGTTACTGTATAATTCGTATGCTTTAGCCTTAAACATGCTCTCACACACTCGGCCTTACCCATCCCCCCTGCTTAATGATAAACTCTGCCGCACGGTCAGCTACCAGTCGGGAGGTATAATCCACCAAGTTTCCAATCCCCTGGTGTCCACTCTCTACTAGTCGCCATGCTGCTTTCTGGCCATACACCATCAGCAGCGCTACCTAGTACATGAGGGCACAATAAACTATAAGTTTCAATTCAGATATAAATGGTACATTCTCAAATATGAAACTCTTGCACTCATTAGTCTTTAATCATTGCTTTTGCTCTTTTTTATTTAAAGGAAAAAGTTCAAACTTTCAATCATAAAATATGGGGTAATTTTTGGATAAAAAGCTCCTGTTGATAGCATACTTGCTGTGGACGAGTTTAAAATCACCTGCTTCATTTCTGGAAGATCACGGTCAAGAACGCCTTTAGCAACATCACAAAAGGTGTCATAGGTGAGGATTTTGACTGTATTGCATCAAAACTGCCACAGATTTATCCAACTGCTCTTCATACTGGTCCATCACTTCATCTCCGATCCGTGCCAGGACCTTTGCCGCCTGGGTCTGAGGTGTCATGGGGGTCAGAAAAGGTGAATGGCTTGATGGAATTATGTGGCGCTTGATAGCTAAAAAATAATATAAGTAAACGTGACATTACGAAACAAGAGGCCAAATTGGCGCACATTGCCCGCATGTTATTCACTACTTTAGATATTCAAAGCCTTTCAGTAAATCAAAGAAGTTTGTTACTAGTGTTTTAGTGCTTTTACTCCTGTAACATTGAGAATGGGTCAATGTTATTTCTTTTCACTAGCTATGCTCAACTTTACCCAAGGAACGTCATAATTCAAGGCCTTTCATTATAACAGAAGAATCAAAATTTGGTTGGCTTCATATATACCATGTAAATATTTCAATTACCAGGTAAAGGATTTTTACTCAGAATTTGTGCTAGTGATTCAACAAATCTGACCCTTGTAACCTTGAATATGAGTCAAAATCAAATTTTTCCCAAACTTTGTAGAGCTTCATCCCAGGAAACGGCTAGCCAATTATCTTGATTCTTTGTCTTTTGGTTATTGAGAAGAAGTTGTTAAGTGTTTCAAAAAATTTGACCCTGTGACCTTGAATATTGGTAAAGATCATTTCTTTTTACCACACTTTGTCAGGGTTCATCCCAGCAGGAGCCTATCAGTTAATTATCTTGATTATAGGAACTTCAATTATTAAGAAGCTGTTGATAATTAAGTGTTAAATAAATTTTACCCCTGTGACCTTGAATATGGGTCAAGGTTATTTAATTTCACAAACTTTGCCTGGCTTCATCTTAGAAACCACAGCCATCTATCTTGATTCTTTTGATTACTGAGAAGAAGTTGACGAATGATCTGAAAACTACAGTGGACTCTGTCTAATCTGGACTTTATCTACTCTGTAATCTGGCCATTTGTCAAGGTCCTATTGCTTCTTTACACCAGTTAATGTACTACGCATTGGTTCTATTGTGGACTATTATGAAGTGGTGACTTTGTGAACCCATACAATCCTAACAGTTTATATTAAAACAGGAAAATTTTCTATTGACAATGCATTGTCAATATATCGAGAGAGACATGGTCAGGTAAACACCTGTAAATGACCTTTATCTACCTCACTTGACTGAATTATTATTAACGGGTTTAGTGTCTGGTAATGGCCTTGCAGCCTCTCAACTAGTGGATAATTACTGAATGGAAAAAGATGACAGATGACTAGATTACTATAAGATGAAAGCAAGTTATCAGATACTTTTTCAAGTGAATGTTCTAAATCAAAACTGTTGATTACCCGCTGTATCATCATAAAAATAATGGTACTAATTCAACAACTATGATATATTGTACCAGCTATTTCATTTTTATCATATATATTCATTAATAATATAAAGGCACTCTCTCTGATCTGAAACTCTATACAAGTCAGCCAAATTATATAATAGTCCAATTTATGATGGTCCACTGCAATGTAAATGGCATGAAGAGACAAACTGAAGCAAATATTACATAAAATGATTATCTTTAAAGCCTAATTTGACATATGTACATGTATCCATGTTAGTTATCTGTATTTCTAAGCTTTTATCTCACATGTATATACTGTGTACTTCTGATTACAGTAAAAAATATTCAAGTCAGCAATGTAACAAATCACATGAACAGTTGCAATACAACCACTTCATAAATTACATAAATATTTATCCCACAGATATTACCAAGAAAATATGTTTTTCATTAGTGGTACATGATAGGAATCATTACAACATATGTGTATATACGAATAATACCCTGAAGTTACCTTCTTCAACTTCTGATTCCAGTGATGTCATTTCATCCTCAATCTCAGACCTGAGGGACGCTGCGACAGCCTGATAGCGTGCAGCCTTCGAGTTGGGCCAGGATTGTGATCCCTGTATGTCCAGCCTTAGTTTAGAGCGATCCAATGATTTTATCCCACTGGTGTTGCTACTGCTGGCCTCTAAAGAAATACTGGTGGAAACTGCTGGATCATCTTCATATGTGTTGTCTAAATCGCCATAGTCTACATCCAGGTCAATATCACTAAGATTACAGATGGACCTAGATCCAATATCTAGCTTAGAGTTATCATTTGACAACATCTCTGTTTCAAATACATTGCTGACACCATCCTGAGTATAAGATATTGTGCTAGCGTCAATGACCGTTTCATTTTCCATATCGGATTCACTCTGCACTGTGGGTAGTCTTGATACAACTTGGTGCAGATCAACACTGCCTCGTAGGCCACTCAGTCCTCCTGTGCTCCCCCACAGACTCGACCCACCTGAGGTATCCTCGCGCTCGTCATCGGCATCACTATTGTCACTGTACTCCCCACTAACCTCACTTCCCATCTTTGACATTGTGTATTGCCTGTATTGTGTCGGAGACATCACGCTTCGGTTTAGTGGTGTCTCCCTATCTAAACCATTAGCAAGCCCATGAGTAAAACTTGTATTTATGCTAGGACTGTCTTGAACGGACTTGTCATCATGATTCACATTATTTGCAGAGACTGAGACCTGTTGATGTTGCTTTGCATGTTTATTTGATGAGGAAGAAAATTCCAGACTAGCATCTTCCTCTAATGAGTCGTGCAATTTATTATACTTATGATTGATGTTGTCCTCTGAAACTCTCTGTCTCATCTGGTAATTACTTCCATTACTAGCTGTGTTGAATCTGTGTCTCATATATTTGTAGTGAATGTTGTCTTCCGATACCCTCTGATATGCCTGTCTAAAGTCAGTTAGCTTTGGCTTGTGTCTTTTTGGTGGAGATGGTGGCATGGATTTTGATGCACTCTTCCTGCCATGATGATCTGAATCTGAAGTACTTGTATGATGAGCACGACTGCTAACACTCCTAGGACTAATTATAGTTTTATGAGGATTCCGGCTCATGAAGTTAAGGACTATGAATTTGGTCTCATAGTTGAAACTATCTGGCGTCCCTACAGAACTGTCTGGTGTCTCGAAAGGGCGACCAGAGGAAGCAGGCCCATGGTCTAACTGGGACATCATTTTTCAGACAGGAGATTCTGAAGACAACAGACACATAATTAAAAGACCATAAACATCAAATCAAATTCAAGGTTGTCCTGAAAAAGCCACTCGCCCTAAAAGAGTGAAATAGAAATATGATAAAATGTCAATAATCCCACCATATTGTGATTGATTACTTTTTCTGATTCAACCTATCATGTCCTGTATTTAAACATTTTATTTAGTCTACTTTTGCTAAGATACTGTGGTAGCAAATCAAAGTGTTTATTTTTTCCTACTCCAACCAAATAATGACCAAGGTTATGCCATGCATGGAATGGTTGTGGCAAGAAATGGAGAGAGCAGAATTAATAGTTGATAGATGAGACTGCAGTTTTGAAGGAGGATATTGTGTCGGCTGATGAAATTACAGGTGGTAATGAGTTCCAATCAGTGAAATTCCGGGGAAAGAATGATTCTTTAGGAAAGAATTTTGATGACAATGTCAATGATTATCTTAGGGTGGGAACCAGATGTTTATATATAGGGGTGATCATGATGGCAACTAAGCTATATGGCATAATTTTATACAGTCATGCATCTTTTCTGCGATCGGCAAGGCTGTACCATTTGAAGTGGTCTAACATGTTACCAATGCTTGAGGTGTTGTGATATCTGTTGTTAACATACCGGGCAGCCTTAATTGCGCTGCTCCATCTCTATTTTTTTCTGTACCTTAATTTTTTGTCCAAAACTGGGCTTCCATATTAGTAGTAGTATACATGTAGTTTATTTCCAGTACAGGAACACATCATGTTCCTCTACATGGAACTCATATTTTTTTTACAGTTCATATCATTTAAAGCTCATTTTCTGGTTGTGTTACGGTTGCTCTATAGTATACATATACGATATTATTACTCGAGAATATTATCATATTCAAGACTTATATGCCTTTTTTATGTTTTATGTGAGAGGATGTTCAGAGTTGTGTAGCGAGGTTCAGGAGGGTTTTGTCCAATACTAGTACTATTTTAATTCTATAAGACTTTAAGGTGACAACTCAGAATAAGTCTAATTAAGCCTCAAAGATGACACAGTATTGAAAGAAAATGATTACCTCCCCTTAATCATAATACGTATAATTTCATACTAAATGCTATGAAATTGCAGCGCGAAATAAAACGCCAAATGAAATGAATGCATAACATTGTAAGACCTGCAAGCAAGTATAAATTGAGAGTAAGCTATATAGCTACTGTAACGGTGCATCGTAACTCTACATGTCTACTCGTAACCATAGTATATATATAGTAGATAGGTTATAGTCAGGAGTCGGGCCTATATTATATACTGTACATATAAGTCCTTATTGTTTCAATAGGCATCAAGCAAATACAATAATATCAAAATTAATTTTTTCTAAGTGCTGACCATAGTGGTCAGTGACAAACAACGGTCTGAAAAGATAACTGCCTACTTTTTGTTTACACTCGCTGTTTCATCTTCAATGCCAATCGGAACACCTCGCCTCCGTCTGCGAACGTAGGCTCGGAGATAAGTGTATGAATACACATGAAAATGATGGGTCCAGGTGATTCGCCGGACGATGACCAAATTACCGCGAACTATAGCTGTCGATAGGGTAAACAACATGGCTGCACCCAGTCTATTCCATGCGGTTTTTAAGTATTCCACTGTATATGTGAAGAGTAAGCGTTATATGTTATTGACATGTTTTTCATTTTAGTTTTGTGTTATATTTATGATCCAACCGTATTTGTAAAGATTACAGAACTACTGTGTGTGTACCGGTACATGTAACATCTACAGCCAGGTTATTGTTTTTATTAGATCCATTATTTTTTTATCGACAGCGATGCATTCCTTATATCCACAGGTACTTGGGGTAAGAAATTACATTTGTATATATATACTATATAGCCTCGTATTACTATATAAAATAGAGCTCTATTTATATAGTAATACGAGGCTATATAGTATATATATACAAATGTAATTTCTTACCCCAAGTATTTTATATAGTAATACGAGGCTATATAGTATATATATACAAATGTAATTTCTTACCCCAAGTATTTTATATAGTAATACGAGGCTATATAGTATATATATACAAATGTAATTTCTTACCCCAAGTACCTGTGCTTATATCAACAAAATTATCCCAAAAAAGTCCTATTGTCTGCCAAATGTCATAAATGTTAGTTAACTCACCCAGAATACACATTAATAATAGCTAGACTGATTTAATTCGGGTAGATGCTTGAGTCAAAAAAATAAGTGTCATGAGTATGATTATCATAAGAATAAAATAAAATCTTAAACATTAGACATTACATCATTGAGTCATCAAATACCGTATTTGAAATGCATTTTATATATGATTTTAAATTTTACATTAATTCACAGGTAGCAACCTTGATTCTGAAACCTATATACATATGTAACTTTATAAAAAAAATACCTTTAAGTGAAGTGGATGTTTTAAAAATAATATTACAGAAATTTTCCCAAACCCATGCACTTGTGTATAATTTCAGTGGTGTTTTATCATGTAATGGTATATTCTTTCTGAAAAGTACTACTGGCAAAAGCCATCAATGTTTAAATTAATACAGTTATTAATTAAGTGTCAATAATACCAAAGAATTAATGAATTGCCTATTTTATATCAAAATGGTATTCCTAATTTATTAATTATGATAAATATTTCACTTTATTGTCAAGATGGACAGGAAAGTGTGAAAGAGAGAAGAAGTTAGGAAAGATAGTGGAAAAAAAGACAAAAAAAATACTAGTATGTTTGGCTTTGTCAAGGGCTGGGAGTAAGTACAAAGGGTGCTTCTTGTGAAGTGTAAAAATGATATCAATAATAGTTGTAATAGTAATAGTTTATTCATACTTGGCAATTCAAACCAAATACCCAACTTATGAATTAACTACTGTAACTTTTTTTACCATTTACTCCATTGTACTTCAAACTTTTCCTTAACAGTCACTCCTACCAGAAGCAATAGATTGTTGAACTTTATAATAAATGTCCTTTTTTGTGTTGATTAAAGAGTTTATAGGTATTGAGTTGTGAAAACACCTCATTTGGTATAGATACTGCTCAATAATAATGATAATTTCATTATCAATCCTATTTATAGGTGAATAATTAACAGAAATCTTTAAGTACAGTAAGTGTAGTTTGGAACAATCTTCTAATTCAATTTAATTTTAATTAAAAAGTAAATAAGACTAGAATTCAACTTCTTCAGAATATATTTCGCTTGGATTGTGGAGTGAAATAAAAAGGTGATTAAACTGTGATATCATCAGTGATTTAATTACATATGATATCTGTCAACAACAGTTAATGACCTTCTACTCCAGGTTTTAATGAATTATTTAAGTTTATTTTTTTAACAAAATTCAGTCTTGGTTCAGCTGACCAGAGATAATTATCACTGTGTCAACAGTCAATGTCACTGTTAAAATGTCAAGTCACTTTTAGCTGGTGTTTTTTTTACACTGGTACACATTTTGTTTTAGCTGTAGCATGAAGCAACAAAAGTTGACTTGTCAATGTTCCGGTTTTCATAAAGGGCTATTCCAAGCTTTCCTTCACCGGCCTAGGAGGCAATTTTCCATCACATCAATATTTTTTCAGGTATGTACAGTGTATATGGATGTAATCATATAGAAAAATCAAATCCGTGAACTTTAAACAAAAGAAACACAACAAGATAAGAAAAAACACATTTCTGGAGACATATATGTGGAGACATGCATGATAGAAGAAAAGTTGGAGAACCGGATAATGATTTTACCATTAGTAAACTTTATCCTCTATCATAATATATTAATAGAATCATACCAAATTGATATGCTTCAGGGTTAACTATGTATTTTTATACCTCATAAACATAAACATATTTTATTTCACCATTCTTTAACGGGTTTTGTATTATTTGAAATAATGTTCTAATAGGAATTTTATTTGCTTTTTGGAAAAAAAAAAAATCCATGTTAACCACTTTCCTAAAGAAAACATCCTGGTTCAATTGCCTTTGTGGATGACACATGGTTGTGTTCTGTATAATGCTGATGAAAATAATATAATAGTATATACATATATATATATAATATTTGCAAAGATTTGTTAATATTGAAAAAAAATAGATTTTATCAAAGTGCAGGTATGATCATTATACCCTGTATATAATGTATGAGTGCATAATCCAGCTGTGGGAGAACAGTACAGATATTCTGGGTCTGGTGTAATATAAATCAGACTATAATCCAGCTGTGGGAGAACAGTACAGATATTCTGGGTCTGGTATAATATAAATCAGACTATAATCCAGCTTTGGAGGAACAGTACAGATATTCTGGGTTTGGTGTAATATGAATCAGACTAGACCTATATCTGCTGTCACTTCTATTTTTATGATTTTCAAGTTAGAGAAAGGAGAACACATCTTTCATGAAAACTTATCTCGGCCGTGTTTACAAGTTTTCTGTATTTTACTTTTGTCTAGATTTCATATTATAATTTATATGCATTTATAACATAAACATTCCTGCATACATGTAATTAAGATATTGTAGAAGTCTTTTTATGCTAGTGATAATTTGGATGTATATCAATAAGAAATACAATTGTACTTGAAATATCATAATCATAACATTCAGGTATGCTAATTCCTCCAAATTATGAGTCTTAAATTTCAGTGTTTTTACATATAGGTATCTACAAAAATATCATATTTGAAGGTAATCATGATGTTCTGCAAATCTTGCAATTGATAAAAATGTGGCTGTCATAATGAGATGGCAGGAATGATGATGTTTATAGATATCTTGGCATATACAAATGTATACATTGTATTGTATATTGATGTACATATATATTATATCAGACCTGTCATGACAAATATATAGATATATATCTTAAAAGATAAAAGAATCCAGGGTGAGATCTGTCGAAATCATTTAAGAAAATTAGAGAACTAATATGTATTGAGTAACAGAAATACCCTACTTGACACTCGAACACTCGCTGACAAAACAAAACATTACCATTTGAGACTGTTAGACAAATATTTACTTGGAGGTAAATCAGCGACTTCCTAATGATCGAAATATGAGAAATATAACGACATACTACAATCGTGATGAGGAAAACTTTTGACATCCCATTAACTACCGTTTTCACATCATGTCGATTTATGATGATCGCTGAATCTCGCCGTTTAATGAAACATGGGCGCCGCCATTTTTTGTGTCATGTGATCGAAAGTAGTCCAAAATGGTTACTACTTTGGTCCGAGTCTAGTTTCGGAGAAAATGACGAGGGGTTCCGATTGCTTCAATGCAGCTCACCGGACGAGCACTTCCTATGTGTACTACGTCATCAATTTGTGTCCGTCACGTTGCAGGTCGGAAGTGATATCGGGAAAAGAGCCGGACGAAATCAGCTGCGACTAATTTTATCTAGTTTACTTAATTCTAGCCTTCAAAATGGCACTCAGCGATGCAGATGTCCAGAAACAGGTAATTTTAACATGCTGTTGTTCTGAAGTGGTTTTGAAATGGCATAAATGTGGTTAATACGTCTTTAGCAACACAGGAATTTGTCATCGGTTATCTCGTGACATTGACAGCACTGCTGCTCTAGCTACACTAGGCCTATAGATATACTGACCATTACACGGTCAGTTTGACCCATACCTTATTCTAACTATTTACATAAATATGGTACATTTCCAGTTGTCTTGTTGGAAAATAAAGATGTTTATTTTTCCTGTTCAATTAATATTACTAGAAGAAATTACGGTTTATTCTCCGAGTTCATGATCTAATACATGCAGCATGAGAGCGACATATGTCCTTGGAGTGATTGGTATTTGATGTGATATACAGATATGCCCAGAGCTATGGTTATGTTCCAAGCAAGTATATAAGTAAATAGTTCCATAGAAATTGAACAGCTGTTGAAGGACTAAAATATACAGAAACTCCATATTGATTTTCACTGATTTTATATTAGTGCAATTATCACCTTTTTATATTTATTTCGTGTCTATATTTCTTCATTTAAACACATTGTGTAGATATTCATTTGATTAATAATTAATCTTCCTGTTCATTTCTGCACACTTTTATACCATGGCCAGTGTCACAATATTCACCATGATGAATGAGGACACTAAGTCAACAGAAACAGATCAATCAAATATACCACAGGCATGTGTATCTTATAAACAACCCAAGTTAAAATCCAACAACATTCAAGATCCTTGGGATACTATATACATCCTCATAAAAATTACCAAATTTTATATTATCATATTGTCATATTTTGTAGTTACAATTTTATTTTAACATTCTCAATGTCCAAAACATATTGTATATGACCTTAGGGTGCCTGCTCTAATCAGGGCGTCCATATATATACATTGTGTATATACCTTTTTTCAAAGAAAAACAAACTTTGACTGAGTGTCTAAATGGTGTTATATTAAAAGCAAGTCTATATGAAAAAGTTTTGCTACTTTTTCTTTAGCAAAATTAATCACTGGACAGAAGTTTTTGCCACATTGTCTAAATGCAATTTCATAAGAATATTCCACTGATAGCTAAATTAAATAAATGATCTTGAATAGGTATCTTCATTTGGAACATTTTTAGAACCGAATATTTTACAGTTTCCACAACCTTGGGTATTAATAATTAATAAATATTAAATAACCTTAAGGGCGCCCCCACAGTCAAAAAAATTCAGTCTCGGTCTTACAAATGCTCAAAGCCAACAAAAATATGGTTTTGATATTGAATACTGCCCCCTGATGGTCACAATTAGTACCAAAAACATATAAGACCACAATACATGTATTATACAGTATATAAAATCCAGAGGAAAGTCATAGAAACAAAGTAACTTTAAAAATATTGCCTAAGTAACCATTGACAACCAGATCATATAAAAAGAGATCTTGGAAGCAGTGTACATGTTAAAACTAGTAACCTATAGTAAAGTAACCAGCAGACAGATTTCAAAAACAGGTAATAAATTTAATTTTTTAAAATTTTTGCCAGACTTAACACTGTACTGCTCATCTCATAGGACTGCTTAACCATTTCACTGTTGGCCTGCATGCAATAAAAAAGACTATTTCATCAGGCTAGTATCAGTTAGGCCAATTGTTATTATTGGTCCGTGATATTTGTCTTGTACACATTACAATGTATATGTATTCCTGCTTTCTGTGGGACTCCCTGACACCTCACCAATATCTAACAGGAAGACCGACCCTAGCTAGTAGACCCTCGAGAGTATGTTTTTGACTCCCCAAAATCAGTCTTTGAACTAAGACTGTTTGACAATGGCATTTATATATGGCCAAGCAGGAAAAAAAACACCCTAGTAAACAATTTTAAAGAATTCATGATAATTGTTTCATTTCAGATTAAGCATATGATGGCCTTCATTGAGCAGGAGGCTAATGAAAAGGCAGAAGAAATAGATGCAAAGGTAAAATGATAAAAATATGTGTGATTTAGTTAACTCAAAGTACTTGTACATAATACATGAAATGCATGAAAACTAATATAGAGAATTTTTTGCTTTTGTAATTTAAAACTTTTTTATGCTAAAAAATATAGTGTTATCATGATCATGTTCCAATTAAATGTTGAAACATAATGATATTAGATATAGAATATTATACTGGACACATGTAATGCTGCCTCAGTTTCAAAAGCAATGTATTTTAATTAATAACAAATGGTTATAAACATAAAATATCATTCTAACATAATCTTTATAGGAAGTTCCAAGATCTAATTTCAGTTTCTCCTAGAATAACTTTCTCAAATATTAATTTATTATTTTTCTGTGACAAAAGGTACAAACCTGTTAATGTATATGGATTTTAAAGAAAATTCTTAGTACAAGGCACACTGCTACGTTTCTTTATTAAAGGCTGAGGAAGAATTCAATATAGAGAAGGGCCGTCTGGTCCAGCAACAGCGAGTCAAGATCATGGAATACTACGAGAAGAAGGAGAAACAGGTAGAACTCCAGAAAAAAATGTAAGACTATAGATATATTTATATATATATATGATGATAAACTTGGATTTATGCACAAAATCAATTGATTCTTAATGATTTTTAAGTTTTCATCAATAAAAAGCAGTTTTAGTTTGGACCAGAGATATATGGGTCTGACCAATGGGTATTGGTTTTGGTGCCTGTAAATACTGAATCTGTTAGAGTTTTGTACGTGTCTGGCCCATGGAATATCAGTTTTGGTGTCTGCAATAATACTATTAGAATCAGAAAATGCTTGTGTTGTGTAATTAGAAACATTTTGTTAGTTGCTGAAAAAACTAGCATCTTATTACAGATTTTCCCTACCTAACAAATTATATAATTATTTCACTATTTTATAGTCAGAATTCCAACCTCCTGAACCAGGCCAGATTAAAGGTTCTCAAAAACAGAGAGTCTCATTTGAAGGTAAGTTTGTGGTATTTCAGCACTTCGGTATTGGTGAAAGCTTAGACATTCTTCAGATGTCATGTTTACCCCATACACTTCGGTATTGGTGAAAGCTTAGACATTCTTCAGATGTCATGTTTACCCCATACATTTGTTGGATTGATGCACAACACATCAAAAACATTGTGGAGCGCATAAATGTACAGACATTGAGACAAATGTGATGTGCAATTGTATCACACAACTTTACAGTTTAGTAAAATTGGGTGATCCAAATGGTAAAATGACAAAAATACGGAATGTGTATACAGTAAAACACAGTTACAACGAATCCCAGGAAACCAACTGAATCAGTTCATTATATTGATAGTTCGTATTACATGTATTACGAAATGTGTTGGTTTTTTCTAAAAAACTTCGTTGTATGAAAATATTAAAATAAAACATAAACAAATACAAATTAAAAGCGATGCAAATATTTTATTTCCGCTTCACATGTTTGCACAATTCACAATAATCACAGTGGACTGGTGTTCATTTAAGTCAGTTATAACTTGTATTTCTGACAAAATTATTCGCGTGAGGCAAATGTGTACATTTTGAGACTCCAGAAAACAGCTTATCTCGTGTAAATCACTCGCCGTAACACCACTGATTATGGAAGGTTCCTCCTCTGTCTCTGTTTCCTCATCTTCACTGCCTGAAACATTCAGAACGTCTTTTACAACATCTGCAACAGTCATCTCCGTAATATTACTGATGAAATCAGTCACGGTGACCTTGACCCTGGCAGCCTCGGTTTCACTAGCTCTCGGTCGCTTGATGATAAAGCCATTGGAAACATACATGTACTGTGTACACTCTGAGACATCTAAGAATGGATTAACAACTCAACATCAACATCGATCAAATAACTCACTTTATTCAGTATTCAATGAAAACACAACTCACCAATTCAATAGCCATACACATATATACCCTGAAATGTGCCCTTGGTTGCCTCTCGGTGACACGGTCGTGATCACCAGTGCATGACTTTCCGACGTTTGGAAGATGGGTTCGTACTAAGAGTTAAAATTGGTTCATTATAGACAATATTTCACTATGTGAAATTCGCGATATAATTATAGAATTAAATAGAAGTAAGAGGTAGAATAGCTGGGGAATCGGAATCAGTTCGCAATATCCATCAAATCGCACTAAGCGTGTTTGTACTAAACATGTTTTACTATACGTACCTTGTAATATACTTGAGTATATATACCATGACTGCACCATTAAAATGTTATTTTTCTATTTGAGCCCCTGTTCACTTATAATTGTATTGTATCACTGTTAGGCCCTGTATATGTATATTGATATCACTGACAGGCCCTGTGTATGTATATGGATATCACTGACAGGCCCTGTGTATATATTTATATCACTGCTAGGCTCCGTGCATGTATATTGATATCACTGACAGGCCCTATGTATGTATATCAATATAACTGACAGGCCCTGTGTATGTATATCGATATAACTGAAAGGCCCTGTGTATATATTTATATCACTGCTAGGCCCCGTGTATGTATATTGATATAACTGACAGGCCCTATGTATATATTTATATCACTGCTAGGCCCTGTGTATGTATATTGATATAACTGACAGGCCCTATGTATGTATATCAATATAACTGACAGACCCTGTATATGTATATTGATAACAATGACAGGCCCTGTGAATGTATATCGATATAACTGACAGGCCCTGTATATGTATATTGATAACACTTGACAGGCCCTGTGAATGTATATTGATATCACTGAGAGGCCCTGTTATGTATGTATATTGATAACACTGACAGACCCTGTATATGTATATTGATAACACTGACAGACCCTGTGTATGTATATTGATATAACTGACAGGCCTTGTGTATGTATATTGATATAACTGACAGGCCCTGTGTATGTACATTTTTTGTATATACATTTGTATTGCTGACAGGCCCTGTTACAAGATGCTCAGACACAACTCTCACAGATCACCAAGGACCGCCCTAGGTACAAGCAGGCACTTGTAGGACTAATTGCTCAGGGACTTTATCAGCTTCTAGAGCCCACAGTTGTCCTGCGGTGTAAACAGGAGGATGTTGATCTTGTGCAGGTAAATATTTACAAGAGGATGTGTTCTTGAACAGTTAAATAGCTTTTCATTAAGTAAGCAGAAGGTTTGATTCACCTAAATTTAATCCTCAGTTATTATGTCGCATGCGAAGCATGGCAGTCACTTTGGGATCACTCTGGTCATGGTCGTAAGTCAGGCTTTAGTTTTCTGGGGTTTTTTTTCTTCACTGTTTGCCACATCAATTTGTAACATAGTATGTGGCTTTGTCACAATGCATTATAATTTGAGATTGAAACCTATGTCAATATTCCAGTTTTTGAGTTTTATCCCTTCGTACATCAGATCTCATAATCACCGGTTTTCCAGACTTTTTTTGCTACCACTTTCTATATTAATTTGTTACATGTTGCATGGTTTTATTATATGAGATTACAGATTGAATAAATCCTGTGTCAAAATTCCATTATTTGCTAGTTATGGTCCTTTGTACACTGCATATTTGTATAATTGACTGTTTTCGTAACTTTTTTTCCCATGTTGCTTACCACATCATTTTCTTAGTATAGTTTTATCATAATGACTTACAGCTTTAGTTTAAACCTTGTGTCAATATTCCATTTATCCCTGGAGTTATGGCCAGATAGGAAATTCACCTTATTACCCGTTTTCTGGTCTTTTTCCTGCTATGTTTGTTACTTGGTATGTGGATTTATCATAAGAGATTACAGATTGAATTTGAACCCCTTGAAATTCTAATTTTTACTGGAGTGATAGTCCTTTGCGCACAGGTTCACTTGTGTAATAATTGCATTTAACAGTTTTTCAGGTTTTTGTTTTTGTTTTGGTTCCACTTCCACCTATTTGCTGGAGTTATGCCCCTTTGCATGTAGGAAATTCTCATACCTACGCTACTACTTGTCCCATCAATATCTTATACAATGCTTGACTTTATCAGTTCAAGTTCAATCCTGGTATCAGATTCCATCTATTTCTAGAGTTACGCCACACACAATAGTATACAATCATGATATCATGCATATTTTACCCTAGATGTTGTGTTGACATTAAGCTCCATTAATCAACCAGCCAGCAACAGAAACAGTATGATGCTTTTCATATGGTTACCATGAAGTGTTCAAAATGACTCTATTTCAATTAAGTGGGTGCCACTTCTGTTCTGTTGAATTCTAGTAAAAAGGAAGATGACAATCTTGCACAGCTAAATACTCAACTCATTGGTGAGTTAAGTGTCAGATGAAGTATTCCATTATTATAAAAGAGGAGAGTTATTAAGGAAGAAGAGAAGAGGTCACAATTTAGTCATCGGACTGTTATGGTCGTGTGATGTGGTTGGTACAGTTTGTTAATAGTGTATAATGTATTGGGATTTCTGTAACAGCCCTCATCATAGTATAAACATCATTCCATTGCTTTGTCAATTCTAGGAGTGCTTGCCACTTGCAACCAAGAAGTACGAAGATGAAATCCATAAACCAGTCCGAGTGACCATTGACAAAGACAACTTCCTGGGATCTGATGTGTAAGTAAAAACCATTCGACATTGCTTTTTAGGTAAATTTTTAAATAGATGATTTACCTTTAATAGTTGCAATTTATCTAGTTATAATAAAAAAAAATGTCAGTAACATGCTGATAGATACATTCAGTGATTTTAACTTTAGATTTTAACAGGTTTATCTATGTTGATTTACTACAACATTAACTTTAGCCTTCCATGTAACTTTTTCTGTGCATTTTGTCCTTCCTTCTGAATAATATCAATTTATCTTGACATGTTAAAGGTCCGGAGGCGTGGAGATGGTGGCTCACGGCAATAAAATCAAAGTTGAGAACATGATTGAGAATCGCCTGAAACTGATCTTTGACCAGGTAAAGCTATATTCTGTTTGCTGACAGAAGTGTTCTACACCCAGCTCTGGGGTTATGATATTGGTCAACAATAGATCTTGTATCAAATCAAAAGCAATAATCTTATCTGGAATTTATTTCATAATTGTATCATATGGTAATAAGTTGTGGATGAGCTACCAATTGTCAGATGTACATTAGCAATAGACAAACTAGGAACATAACTGTATAATTACTATTTAAAAATATGCTGGAAAAAATTGTTGTTGCGGATGTTTTAGTGAATAAGTGTAGTATCTGTAGTGCTGTGATCTTAGTTCACTTTGTCTTGATCCTGTTACACTTTGTCTTGATCCTGTTACACTTTGTCTTGATCCTGTTACACTTTGTCTTGATCCTGGTACACTCTGTCTTGATCCTGTTACACTTTGTCTTGATCCTGGTACACTCTGTCTTGATCCTGTTACACTTTGTCTTGATCCTGGTACACTCTGTCTTGATCCTGTTACACTCCGTCTTGATCCTGGTACACTCTGTCTTGATCCTGTTACACTTTGTCTTGATCCTGGTACACTCTGTCTTGATCCTGGTACACTCTGTCTTGATCCTGTTACACTTTGTCTTGATCCTGGTATACTCCGTCTTGATCCTGTTACACTTTGTCTTGATCCTGTTACACTTTGTCTTTATCCTGGTACACTCTCTTGATCCTGTTACACTTTGTCTTGATCCTGTTACACTTTGTCTTGATCTTAATACACTCCGTCTTGATCCTGTTACACTTTGTCTTGATCCTGGTATACTCCACATTGATCCTGGTACACTCTGTCTTGATCCTGGTACACTCCGTCTTGATCCTGGTACACTCTGTCTTGATCCTGGTATACTCCGTCTTGATCCTGGTACACTTTATCTTGATCCTGGTACACTCCACATTGATCCTGGTACACTGTCTTGATCCTGGTACACTTTGTCTTGATCCTGGTACACTCTGTCTTGATCCTGGTACACTTTGTCTTAATCCTGGTACACTTTGTCTTGATCCTGGTACACCCTCTTGATCCTGGTACTCTGTCTTGATCCTGGTACACTTTGTCTTGATTCTGGTACACTTTGTCTTGATTCTGGTACACTTTGTCTTGATTCTGGTACACTTTGTCTTGATCCTGGTACACTTTGTCTTGATTCTGGTACACTTTGTCTTGATTCTGGTACACTTTGTCTTGATCCTGGTACACTTTGTCTTGATCCTGGTACACCCTCTTGATCCTGGTACTCTGTCTTGATCCTGGTACACTCTGTCTTGATCCTGGAACACTCTGTCTTGATCCTGGTGCACTTTGTCGTGATCCTGGTACACTCCCTCTTGATCCTGGTACACTCTGTCTTGATCCTGGTACACTCCACATTGATCCTGGTACACTCCACATTGATCCTGGTACACTCCACATTGATCCTGGTACACTCCACATTGATCCTGGTACACTTTGTCTTGATCCTGGTACACTCTGTCTTGATCTTGGTACACTCTGTCTTGATTCTGGTACACTTTGTCTTGATTCTGGTACACTTTGTCTTGATCCTGGTACACTTTGTCTGTTCTGATCCTGATGAGGCCTCACAGTTCCTTTGTTTAAGTTATGATTATTAAGTAACAGAATTGTGTATTGTATACTTACAGATGGTACCCCACCTGAGAACTGTGCTTTACGGAAGGAATCCTAACCGCCGATTTACAGACTAGACATCTGTCTCTGACCATTCCACATGTGATATTGTCATACACAAATAGCTACACGGACAAACCATTAGGACATTTGTTAAAGATTTTATTACGTAGAATTTGATTTGATTGTATATCAGGGTATGATCTCGACTCGAGAAGATATACCATAACCTGGTAGTGATATTTTACCTGGCTGTATTGTGGGTGTTGATTTCTTGTATCATTCTTAATCACAGTAAAATATGTAGATTGTAAGAGGTGTAGTAGTATAATCACCTGGCATTAGTCAAAACAGGTGAGCTATGTATGATGGTTTTGTTGTCAGGTATTTGTTATGTTGGACTGATAGACCACAAAGTATCATGGCATTATCTGGATAAATAATCATGTTGTAACCAATCCAAACTTTAGGTGAGTGAGAGTCATTCTTTTTCCCAGTATGACATGCACTAATGTGTAAATTGGTCAACATCCACATTTTACTGGCAATTTAACATGTTTATTCACAAAAGATGTAATTCTCTGATGATTCTCCTCTGAAATAACTGAAAAGTTTGAAAAACTGCTAATAGATTATAAGAAACATTTGGTATACGATGTATTAATGGAAAGAATACAAATGTCAAGTATAGAAATGTAATCAGGACAAATGTGCTATTTTCACAGGTTGTCGGTGTTGTGAGGTCATATTGGTGTTGGGTGTTATGAGGATGAGTAAGCAATAAACATTTATGTGTGTATACTTCAGAAATCCATCTTGCCCACTTTTTCATCCCCATTTGAATCTGTTACGTACTTCATCATTGGTGGATTATCGGGACCTTGACATGTAGTACATGATATAACAAGCGAGTGTTTATTGTACAGACATCTGTGATGTAAGTGCTGTGTAGGTATGTAATGTTAGCACTGTAAAGTGCTGGGGTCCGTCTTGTGTTCGTAGCTGTATGTGAGCTGAGCTTAGAATCATGATCTATTGTATTACAGTAAGTACATTGATGGACATTTAAATCTCTACATTTTGTTAATTTTTGAAATGGTGATTATTATTTAATTCAAATAAATTATGTATACAAATAATACCAAGTTCATGTTGTTGATGTACATGTATTTTATGTACATGTATCATTGAATGTATTGGTTATATAGGGTATTTATCCTTCAATAATACTGATAATAATAATTTGAAGTTCTATATACTGCTATATCACAGCAACATAACCTCTCAAAGTGGTTCACAAATTATTATCCGTGGTTATTGGGCCCTTAACATCCAGCCAATGTCTTTCTTAACTGCCTGTGGAGGATACATCACTATAGATAACATCATTTACAATCAGTTACAGCCGAGTCGACTGGAACACAACAGAGTAAAGTCCGAGCTGGCACTAACAGCTAACATCATTTACAATCAGTTACAGCCACGTCGACTGGAATACAACAGAGTAAAGTCGGAGCTGGCACTTCGGCACTAATAGCTGACATCATTTACAATCAGTTACAGCCGAGTCGACTGGAACACAACAGAGTAAAGTCCAAGCTGGCACTAATAGCTTACATCATTTACAATCAGTTACAGCCGAGTCGACTCGAACACAACATAGTAAAGTTGGAGCTGGCACTAACAGCTAACATCATTTACAATCAGTTACAGCCGAGTCAACTCGAACACAACAGAGTAAAGTCCGAGCTGGCACTTCGGCACTAATAGCTTACATCATTTACAATCAGTTACAGCCGAGTCGACTCGAACACAACATAGTAAAGTTGGAGCTGGCACTAACAGCTAACATCATTTACAATCAGTTACAGCCGAGTCGACTCGAACACAACAGAGTAAAGTCGGAGCTGGCACTTCGGCACTAATAGCTTACATCATTTACAATCGGTTACAGCCGAGTCGACTGGAACACAACATAGTAAAGTCCAAGCTGGCACTTCGGCACTAATAGATAACATCATTTACAATCGGTTACAGCCGAGTCGACTGGAACACAATAGAGTAAAGTATCTTATTCAAGGATATACCACAGCGTCTGTGCTAGTTGAAGTAATGAGATAATGACCCTTCAGCGATGCAGACCTGCATCCTACCACTAGACAACTGCACATCCATGTGTCCATAGAACAAGTGCTGTTTTATTGTCCTGCTGGAAATTGGTCTACTTAAAGTCAAATTTTATGTGTTGGCTTCTTGGAATTATTGCAGAATTTATATTAAATCAAATACCCGACTCAGAAAAGATCCGTTATGTTGCAGAACATTTCTGTTTTAATAAACAAGAATTGTCGGAAGACAACATAGTTTGCAGAGTGTGTTGAAATTCAGAATTAAGGTTTTTAAAAGTAGGTCAAAGGTCATGGTCAAGGTCATCAGGTCTACAAATGTAGTACCAATAGAAAGGTCTTTGTGACAAGGAACACATGTCTAAAATGAAATCCCTATCTCGTACACTTAATATACTGTGGCCAAGGTTAAAGCTTGAGTAGATGCCGTCGCCAGGGGTATAGCAATCACTTGTCTAGACTTTGTCCTGATGAGCTAAAAAAATTGGACTACATTTTGTAGCATTTCATTATGAAATTTAATTAAAATAATTGATTTACATAAAAGATGGTTAAAAGCTGTATAATAAGTCTTAATTGAAACCAACAGATTAAATCTCTGGTTGTACCGGTGATGTTAACCTGGCGGCCACGACATCTGACGACCTCCCAGTACATGGATATGGAGATGGAACACAGACTGAGCTCCGTCCTTCCCGTCATTGATAACTGAAATTAAGTGTATGAAACAGTACACTTGACACATATTCAATATAAAGACATGCAATGACCCACTAGCTGTTCTTACTGAATGATTTAGAACACAATCAAGCCAAAAAGTAATGAAAATTTAGACTGATCTTAAAGCAAGTTGATCATACTTTTGCTCATCTTTCGACCTCTTATGACACCTTCTTTGTACCCATGGTCCTATGACCTATTGTGACAATTACCTATTCTGTAGCCATCCTCATTTGACCTCTTGTGACAATTACCTATTCTGTAGCCATCCTCATTTGACCTATTGTGACAATTACCTATTCTGAAGCCATCCTCATTTGACCTATTGTGACAATTACCTATTCTGTAGCCATCCTCATTTGACCTATTGTGACAATTACCTATTCTGTAGCCATCCTCATTTGACCTATTGTGACAATTACCTATTCTGAAGCCATCCTCATTTGACCTATTGTGACAATTACCTATTCTGTAACCATCCTCATTTGACCTCTTGTGACAATTACCTATTATGTAACCATCCTCATTTGACCTCTTGTGACACTTACCTATTCTGTAGCCATCCTCATTTAAACTCTTGTGACAATTACCTATTCTGTAGTCATCCTCACTTGACCTCTTGTGACAATTACCTATTCTGTAGTCATCCTCATTTGACCCCTTGTGACACTTACCTATTCTGAAGTCATCCTCACTTGACCTCTTGTGACACTTACCTATTCTGTAACCATCCTCATTTGACCTCTTGTGACAATTACCTATTCTGTAACCATCCTCATTTGACCTCTTGTGACACTTACCTATTCTGTAGCCATCCTCATTTGACCTCTTGTGACACTTACCTATTCTGAAGCCATCCTTATTTGACCTCTCTTGACAATTACCTATTCTGAAGTCATCCTCACTTGACCTCTTGTGACAATTACCTATTCTGTAACCATCCTCATTTGACCTATTGTGACAATTACCTATTCTGTAGCCATCCTCATTTGACCTATTGTGACAATTACCTATTCTGTAGTCATCCTCATTTGACCTATTGTGACAATTACCTATTCTGAAGCCATCCTCATTTGACCTCTTGTAACAATACCTATTCTGTAGCCATCCTCATTTGACCTATTGTGACAATTCCTATTCTGTAGCCATCCTCATTTGACCCCTTGTGACAATTACCTATTCTGTAACCATCCTCATTTGACCCCTTGTGACAATTACCTATTCTGTAGCCATCCTCATTTGACCTCTCTTGACACTTACCTATTCTGTAGCCATCCTCATTTAAACTCTCGTGACAATTACCTATTCTGTAGCCATCCTCATTTAAACTCTTGTGACAATTACCTATTCTGTAGCCATCCTCATTTAAACTCGTGACAATTACCAATTCTTAAGCCATCCTCATTTGACCTATTGTGACAATTACCTATTCTGAAGCCATCCTCATTTGACCTATTGTGACAATTACCTATTCTGTAGTCATCCTCATTTGACCTATTGTGACAATTACCTATTCTGTAGCCATCCTCATTTGACCTATTGTGACAATTACCTATTATGTAGCCATCCTCATTTAAACTCTTGTGACAATTACCTATTATGTAGCCATCCTCATTTAAACTCTTGTGACAATTACCTATTCTGTAGCCATCCTCATTTGACCTCTTGTGACAATTACCTATTCTGTAGCCATCCTCATTTAAACTCTTGTGACAATTACCTATTCTGTAGTCATCCTCATTTAAACTCTTGTGACAATTACCTATTCTGTAACCATCCTCATTTGACCTATTGTGACAATTACCTATTCTGTAGCCATCCTCATTTGACCTATTGTGACAATTACCTATTCTGTAGTCATCCTCATTTGACCTCTTGTGACAATTACCTATTCTGTAGCCATCCTCATTTAAACTCTTGTGACAATTACCTATTCTGTAGCCATCCTCATTTGACCTATTGTGACAATTACCTATTCTGTAGCCATCCTCATTTGACCTATTGTGACAATTACCTATTCTGTAGTCATCCTCATTTGACCTCTTGTGACAATTACCTATTATGTAGCCATCCTCATTTAAACTCTTGTGACAATTACCTATTCTGTAGTCATCCTCATTTGACCTATTGTGACAATTACCTATTCTGTAGCCATCCTCATTTGACCTATTGTGACAATTACCTATTCTGAAGCCATCCTCATTTGACCTATTGTGACAATTACCTATTCTGTAGCCATCCTCATTTTACCTATTGTGACAATTACCTATTCTGTAGCCATCCTCATTTTACCTATTGTGACAATTACCTATTCTGTAGCCATTGTCCTTTGACCTATTGTGACAACCATCCTTCCACCTCTTGTGACATTTACTCAATGCTCTTTGACTCTATGACCAATAGCCTTAACAAATGTACTCTACC
This sequence comes from Pecten maximus, assembly GCF_902652985.1. Taxonomy (NCBI): domain Eukaryota; kingdom Metazoa; phylum Mollusca; class Bivalvia; order Pectinida; family Pectinidae; genus Pecten; species Pecten maximus. Next base: position 47,901,099 of record NC_047019.1, read on the forward strand.
CAATGTCCTACGACCTTGACACTTAACTACTCTGTACCCAATGTCCTATGACCTTGACATGTACCTACTCTTTACACATTGTCCTATGACCTTGACACTTACCTACTCTGTACCCATTGTCAAGTTTTTTCTCTTCAGCAACAGTCTTTGCCACCAGCAGTAAATGGCCAAGCAGCTTAAAAAAGAAATTTGGAAATATAAGTATAAAAGTGTGAAATTTAATTTGTGTATTAACATAATGCCTTGTTAATACTGACAGTATTGTTGGCAACAAATCAGATGGAAAAGTCGAAGGAATTATCTTGAACTAAACCAGTGTAAAGTAGAATTCCACAGAAGTGGGTGTGTCACCTGCCCCACTAACTATCATAAGCCAAATACAAAGTTACACAGGGATGTGGCATGAGATAGCAGAAACACAGACCAGAACAGGAAATTGATTATGAGAACTACGTATGTGACAAAAGGCATGCAGAACAAGAGGTCAATGGGGCCTGCATCCCTAACTTCGTGTAAAAGCATTTACCTCATTTCCCCTATTGGCCCTGGCCTGTGGGGTACCACACCCTCCATTTATATTTATTTGATCTACTTTGGTCAATATTACTCCAGAACAAATTTAATCAGAATCCATCTAGTACATATGTAGTTCAGGATAAGTAGGGGTTAAAATGATTTACCATTATGAGGGTCCTGTCCCTTTGTCCCTGTGGTGCCATACCCTTTATTTTATACAACATTGGAACTCCTTCGCCCAATAATGCTCCAGCCCAAATTTAATTAAAGTTGTTAAGTCATTCAGGCCTGGATGCAATTGATAGGAAATGGAAAATATCTCCAAAATGGTCATCTGTGTTAGGGGGCACTAACTAATGACTCACATGGACAATACCTCCACAATGGTCAGCTGTCTTAGGGGACACTAACTAATGACTCGCATGGACAACACCTCCACAATGGTCAGTTGTCTTAGGGGGCACTAACTAATGACTCACATGGACAATACCTCCATAATGGTCAGCTGTCTTAGAGGGCACTAACTAATGACTCACATAGACAATACCTCCACAATGGTCAGCTGTTTTAGGGGACACTAACTAATGACTCACATGGACAATACCTCCACAATGGTCAGCTGTCTTAGAGGGCACTAACTAATGACTCACATGGACAATACCTCCACAATGGTCAGCTGTCTTAGAGGACACTAACTAATGACTCACATGGACAACACCTCCACAATGGTCAGCTGTCTTAGGGGGCACTAACTAATGACTCACATGGACAACGCCTCCACAATGGTCAGCTGTCTTAGAGGACACTAACTAATGACTCACATGGACAACACCTCCACAATGGTCAGCTGTCTTAGGGGGCACTAACTAATGACTCACATGGACAACACCTCCACAATGGTCAGCTGTCTTAGGGGTCACTAACTAATGGCTCACATGGACAATACCTCCATAATGGTCAGCTGTCTTAGTGGGGCACTAACTAATGACTCACATGGACAATACCTCCACAATGGTCAGCTGTCTTAGTGGGGCACTAACTAATGGCTCACATGGACAATACCTCCACAATGGTCAGCTGTCTTAGTGGGTACTAACTAATGACTCACATGGACAACACCTCCACAATGGTCAACTGTCTTAGTGGGTACTAACTAATGACGCACATGGACAATACCTCCACAATGGTCAGCTGTCTTAGAGGGCACTAACTAATGACTCACATGGACAATACCTCCACAATGGTCAACTGTCTTAGGGGGCACTAACTAATGACTCACATGGACAACACCTCCACAATGGTCAGCTGTCTTAGAGGGCACTAAGTAATGACTCACATGGACAACACCTCCACAATGGTCAGCTGTCTTAGGGGGCACTAACTAATGGCTCACATGGACATCACCTCCACAATGGTCAGCTGTCTTAGTGGGGCACTAACTAATGACGCACATGGACAACACCTCCAGAATGGTCAGCTGTCTTAGAGGGCACTAACTAATGACTCACATGGACAATACCTCCACAATGGTCAACTGTCTTAGAGGGCACTAACTAATGGCTCACAAGGACAACACCTCCACAATGGTCAGCTGTCTTAGAGGGCACTAACTAATGACTCACATGGACAATACCTCCACAATGGTCAGCTGTTTTAGGGGACACTAACTAATGTTTCGCATGGACAACACCTCCACAATGGTCAGCTGTCTTAGGGGACACTAACTAATGACTCACATGGACAACACCTCACAATGGTCAACTGTCTTAGAGGGCACTAACTAATGGCTAACATGGACAATACCTCCACAATGGTCAGCTGTCTTAGTGGGGCACTAACTAATGACTCACATGGACAACACCTCCACAATGGTCAACTGTCTTAGTGGGGCACTAACTAATGGCTCACATGGAAAATACCTCCACAATGGTCAGCTGTCTTAGGGGGCACTAACTAATGACTCACATGGACAATACCTCCACAATGGTCAGCTGTCTTAGGGGGCACTAACTAATGACTCACATGGACAATATCTCCACAATGGTCAGCTGTCTTAGAGGGCACTAACTAATGACTCACATGGACAATACATCCACAATGGTCAACTGTCTTAGGGGGCACTAACAAATGGCTCACATGGACAATACCTCCACAATGGTCAACTGTCTTAGGGGGTACTAACTAATGACTCACATGGACAACACCTCCACAATGGTCAGCTGTCTTAGGGGGTATAACTAATGGTTCACATATACAATACCTCCACAATGGTCAGCTGTCTTAGGGGACACTAACTAATGACTCACATGGACAACACCTCCACAATGGTCAACTGTCTTAGGGGGCACTAACTAATGGCTCACATGGACAATACCTCCACAATGGTCACCTGTCTTAGGGGGCACTAACTAATGACTTACATGGACAATACCTCCACAATGGTCAGCTGTCTTAGGGGGCACTAACTAATGACTCACATGGACAATATCTCCACAATGGTCAGCTGTCTTAGAGGGCACTAACTAATGACTCACATGGACAATACCTCCACAATGGTCAACTGTCTTAGGGGGCACTAACAAATGGCTCACATGGACAACACCTCCACACTGGTCAGCTGTCTTAGGGGGTATAACTAATGGTTCACATATACAATACCTCCACAATGGTCAGCTGTCTTAGGGGACACTAACTAATGACTCACATGGACAACACCTCCACAATGGTCAGGGGGCACTAACTTATGACTCACATGGACAACACCTCCACAATGGTCAGCTGTCTTAGTGGGGCACTAACTAATGACTCACATGGACAATACCTCCACAATGGTCAACTGTCTTAGGGGGTACTAACTAATGACTCACATGGACAATACCTCCACAATGGTCAGCTGTCTTAGGGGGCACTAACTTATGACTCACATGGACAACACCTCCACAATGGTCAACTGTCTTAGAGGACACTAACTAATGACTCACATGGACAACACCTCCACAATGGTCAGCTGTCTTAGGGGGCACTAACTTATGACTCACATGGACAACACCTCCACAATGGTCAGCTGGGATTTTGATCGATTTTGATCGATTTTGATATTATATAGGATGTTACTTAAGGGATTATAATTTCATTTTGTAAGCTTGCCACAATTTCAGTTCCTTGTTATAATAAATATATCAAGTTTTACAGAGCATATTTGATTGAAAGTTGTTTCACAATAGGCCAGCCATCAACATCTTAGGTATGCATATTTTTTTTTTCAAAACAAAGTGTTTCTCTAAAGGACACATCAAACCCAGAATCACTGCAGAAAAAGGCTTAGTGAAAAGTTTGAAGGATCATGAAGAACATGCCATGACATAAGCTCACTTATCCTTTAGTTGTAACAATTTACTAGTACAAACAAATGATATGTCACTGGACACGTACCTGCTCGTCCTCCTGTTGTGCAGCGTTTATCCCTGTGATAGGTTTCCTGGGGATTACTAGAAAGTGAACTGGAGCCTGAGGAGCCACATCACTGAAGGCAATGCACTGTAAACCGTCACAACAATACATGTATGTTATATAAATATCAACAAATATGTCTCTTCTGTCTTACTAGGCATTGATCATTTTTGCATTCAATTGACCTTTGACCTAAGGTCAGGGTCATACTGCACAAGAGTTCAGTCAATGTGACCTTACAGTAAGGTAATGCAATGCACATTGGCTTCAGGTAATGCATGTTCATTGCAAGTTTTATCAAGATATCTTCAATGATTAAGAAATTATGGCCAAGACAAAATTCACATTTACTTGAACTTTGACCTTGAGGTCATGGTTTTCTGTTTGTTTGTTTGCTGGGTTTATTGCCTCATGAACAGCCTGGGTCATTTTGAAGCAGGGTCTACTTGTATTAGTTGGTGATTATTCCACTGGACAACATATGGGAGGCCTATTGCATGCCATCCAGAGCAATAAGGGAAAAGTGTCTTGCCCAAGGACACTTCCATGACAGTACAGACTGGCCCGTTTCTCAGCTTCCCGAAAAACACAAACCGATATGTGAATGGAGCAAATGAGCACTGAACTGAGCACCTTGGATCTTCACCTGAGGTTACCTGGACGACACTCTAATTGACTGAGTTATCATGGCCACTTTGAGGTCAAGGTCACAATGATCCAATGATGGAGCACTGGACTTTGTCAGTGGGTAATTAAGGTATACAGCATAAAGATATCTTTAATGGTTTACAAGTTATTGCTGGGACAAGAATTATTGGAAAAACAAGAATTAGCTAAATAATTTTCATTTGTTTGACCATGAGGTCAAGGTCAGTGATGTAACTTCACATGCAAGTATGCCTTACATTTCATCAAAATATCTTCTACAGTTTAGAAGTAATAGCCATGGGAAGAAACTATTGTAAACTTTTTCACATATTTGACCTTTGACCTTACCTTAAGGTCAAGGTCAAAATGACCTAACGGCAGTGCATTGCTTTTCAGCTACTGTTGATGCGGGTATCCTTCAAGTTAAATCAACATATCTTTAACAGTTCAGAAGTTATGGCCTATACACGAAATTATTAGAACCAGAAGAAGAAACTGTTCTTATACAATGTCTTCCTTCATTTGAAGTGGAGACAAAATAAGTTACTCTATATTCATCAGCTGGTGGTTTCATTTTTACTCAATTACTCAATGGACCTTGTGTAATACTGATACATGTATCAAGATATAAAATGATGTCTTTCTTTTTATGTAATTCTGATTCACATACTACAGACACTCATTCTATGCCCTGCCATTTTATGAGGTGAGAAAGGAGGTAATACAGTGCTACCAATGTCTTTCTATCTCGCTCTGTTCTAAATCAAGGACATTATAGGGTCCTGATCCCCTCAACATATTTATACCATTGTATCATAAACATCAAGTTATACAGTTGATCACATTGTCATTCTGGTGGTAATTGGTCAAGAATAATGACCTTTTGACCCATGACCCACTGTTACTTTGGACCCATGTCAGTAGTGACCTTTAATTTGTTTGTCACTTTTGACCCCCACTGCATGGGATGCTTTGTTGTGTGTGGGCATTAATGCATTACAGGCACTGTCAAGTTAAATATTCATTGTTTTTGCTTGTTCTTTCCAGCGACTTATTTAGTTTTTTTTTGGTTATATTGTCTGTTACAAAATATAACATGTAGAATTGTGTGTGTTCATACCTTATCGTCCTCATACAGAATGTCTGCAGGAATAGTCTTATCCAGAATCTTGCTGAAGATGGTTGTTCCCGCTGTTGAGGGTTTGACAGCATGCACAGCAGCCTTCACTTCATCTTTACATTTCTGGGGCGATGTACAGATACTCTAATGAAATAAGGGGAATGATTCATAAAAACTAGACCTCATTCAATTCAAATCTTCAAAACTTACAATCACAACAATATCAAAACATCTTGATCACTACCATGGTTTATTTCTTTTGTGAACTGTTTAATAAGTCTAATTTTCCCAACAATTATAATTTTCAGATCTGTCAAAGACCTCAAATGATAGGCAAGTGTGAGAAACAAACATAGTAATAAAAACTGTGAGAAACAAACATAGTAATAAAAACTGTGAGAAACAAACATAGTAATAAAAACTGTGAGAAACAAACATAGTAATAAAAACTGTGAGAAACAAACATAGTAATAAAAACTGTGAGAAACAAACATAGTAATAAAAACTGTGAGAAACAAACATAGTAATAAAAACTGTGAGAAACAAACATAGTAATAAAAACTGCGAGAAACAAACATAGTAATAAAAACTGTAAAAGTAGATATTTTCACACATTGAAATTTTCGCTTAGTCAGCTTTCAAATTTTTTGTGGTGTAGATATTTTCTCGCTGTCAGTGTAATGCTGAAGATACATTTTTGTGCTGTGATGTCTCTGTTTACTTTGCTAAAATTATTTTTCAGTGCATAGTGTAACTGTGTAGTTAATAATTAAGCGTTTTTACTGAAATACCCTAAACAGGATTTCTATAAACACACTATACACGTACTCCACTACACTATACAGTACTGTACCAGACTAGTGTCTTTATAATCTATTGAAATGTAACAATGGAAGTGTCCATATCGGGGGACATGGTTACGTGGAGAGCGGTAAGAGTGAGTAAATATCACTGGGGTTTATATACAGCAGTCATTATAGATCTATAGTCCTGAATCTCATTACAGATCATTTTTCATATTAGTATATAGGGCTCTGTGTCTCAAACACTTGACCGGCTATATACAGGACAACATTACACAACATGGATGACATGACACTTGAAGCGGACATGCGTTTTGGATTTTGTTGTATTTAGTTAATTGGGTTGAAATATTCTTATGTCAGAATTTTCACATGTTAATATGTTCGCATGTGGATATTTTCCCTGAGATTTAATGATCGCGAAATAAGTGAAAATTTCCATGCTACGAATATTTTTACTTTTACAGTATACAAGAGATCACAGAGGGATCTTGGCACCAATGTGAAAAAACTGGAAAAACAGATTCCTGTAAGTGCCATCGTGATAATCTGCAGTTCTACCTCGGCTCCTGAATCAAAGAAGCATCCTCCATCAGCTGAGTGACAGATACTGTTTTTAACACTATGTACAAACCACATCAGCCCTTTCTTTTTACAATATATACACTGACACAGGATTTTATATGTATTATCTGTACCCAGTACCTTTTACAATATATACACTGACACAGGATTTTATATGTATTATCTGTACCCAGTTCCTTTTACAATATATACACTGACACAGGATTTTATATGTATTATCTGTACCCAGTACCTTTTACAATATATACACTGATACAGGATTTTATATATTAATGCATTTGTATCTGTACACCAGTACCTTTTACAATATATACACTGATACAGGATTTTATACATATTATCTGTACCCCAATACCTTTGATCCTTGTACTACGCTGAGTCTGGTAGCAACGCTGACAACAGCGATGTACTTCAAGGCAGAAAGCTGGTGTTGGCTTCTACACACATTCCTCAGAATGGTCGTAAACATCCTTTAAACAGTTCAGGTCTACAATCAGCATTTGATAATCAATATTAGTGGGGTAAATGTGTGTTGTTAGTACTTCTTCTGCCTAAAATTGAAAACTTCATTATCAAGAGGCCAAATGGGCCTGTATACATCAACTAGCTCTACAGCAACTTTGAAGTTGATATACGTTGAAATGAAATATGTTGTCATTTTTGGACATTACCAGGAAGAAGTGTTAATAATTCAATAACTATTGTTAAGAGACAGACACATTCCAGGGAGCTCTTTCACAGGTCATACTTAATGTAGTTAAAATTGATATTGATTAATAATCTTATATACATAACTGCTGACACCAAGTGTATTATCTAGCCTGACTCGTGGGAAGCATGTAAACACCTAGTGAAGGCAAGATAATTCTAAAGTAGAAAAAAAATTAATTTGGTAAATCAGATGAGAGATTTGCACATAAAGAATCAACTAAGTGAGTAGCCAGAGTTTCCTCTGGTCTTGGCACCATGTCTGGTGTTAAGCAAGAGCGCACTACTATATGAAAACGTGGAATTCCCTGACAGTCTGTTTGGTGTCGCTAAGATTTTTGTGCAAATACAATAAAATCTGGTACGACATAACACCTACCTTACACATATGGATAAATGAGATATTTATTTACCCCAAAATACCCATTTAGTCCCATATAAGTGTTATATTCCATCCATATTGTTATGTCATGCCCGATTTTATGGAGTTTGCACCAAAATCTTAGTGACACCAAACGGTTTCGGAGAATTCCACGTTTTCATATAGTAGTATGCTCTGGCCCTACACCAGACATGGTGTCAGAGCCAGAGGAAACTCGGGCTACTGAGCGAGTATTCTATAAGGATAAAAAAATATATATATATCTGACACCTGGTATTTTGTATATGGAGCTCAGAACTCTGTTATATTACCCAAATTACTTTGGTGTAATCAGGCATCTATCTGTCAGAATGTCTATAATGTCTGGTGTCAGGGCCAGAGGAAGCTGGCTACTTCTTCCTGTACAAAAACATGGGGCTCTGGGACTAGCAGCCACACATGGTGCCAGGCCCAGAGGAAACTCGGGCTAGGACTAGTTCAGATGGACTCAGATCCAGCTTCTCTGGACGACTTTTAAACATATAACTATTTAACTTTTTTTCATAATATTCTTTCTTAAACGAACCATTCCAATTTAAATGCGTCAATTTTAAATAAAGGCTTGCTTCACATCTTGGGTAATTGTGAGGTGACATTAAATATGTTCCACCTTCGACTGTCCTGCATGACATACCTAACGTTAAGCTTACCTACTGCAAGTAACTTATGGATTGTAACACATTTTTGGTCGTTCATGCGATTGACAGCGTCACTCGCTTGTTTTACAATCACATGACTTAACTTATTTAAATACTTGCTCTCAGTTGGATCTTTAGCTTGTCCTACTTACCCTTATATCCAACACGTAACCTAAAGCAAGCCAAAGCGAAACTACGCTTGAAATAATAATCAGCTCCACTTATGATGACAGCGCCACCTGGCGGCAATAATAAACAGGAAGAAGCAGACATGTAAATATCTCGATGACTGACAACAACAGATCGGAGTTTGATTGATAAAATGCCTCGACACATCAGGGATAAGACAACGGGATGACAAACCAGGGTAACCCCAGTCGATTTGCGGACTATTTCGTGGTCTGTGGGCTGGATGCGGGGTCTGGATTAGAGCCGGATACGCTATCAGGTTCGTTGTTCAGCCTCTGCAACCATTGTTGATTTTCAGGGTGTTACCCCCGGTGAATTTGAGTTGTACTCATTGACGAGTGAAACGATCTACATGTGTCGTATATAAACAGAAAGAGATTTATAGAACTTAATTTTGTGACATTTTTTGTACACGTGTACAGTGATACCGTGCAACATTGAGATGACAGCATGAATACATACAATTAATACTATGCACAAGACAATGAGATCGATCTGACACCATGATCAGTCATTAGGATGATCAGGTGATGGAGTACGCTGATCACCAGGTCACACTTGGGTGAAACTGAAGTCGTTTGCTTAACTTTGTTTTCTATTCTGCTGATAAATATAACGTTCATTTTATTTTTGAAACACATATACATGAATATTAATGAAAAATAAATTGAAGCGGTTTGGTTCTGATTAGAAGATATTTAATTTGCATGCCGTGCATGTGGGGAACCAATTTCCTTGGGAGTTGATAAATATAATTATTGCATTGGCTACTCATTACTTATAATTAGATAAACCTTTTAAAACTAATCAGCATGGGTGGGGGTTTAGAAGGAAATATCATTATAAGGTAGCAGGTATCTGAATAATTCATATTGAATATTTGAATTATTGAGTGATTCACAAATAGATACTGAAAATGTATCTAAAAAATAGAAACAGATGCTTTTTAGAAATAATTTGGAACCCATTTGATAATTCATTAATATACAGTCATTTATTTTACTTCTCAAAGGTTGATCTAGACCAATTTTTCTACCGAAATTAGGTAGTACTCCCCACTAATGGTGTTTCCCGGGCCCCCTTTGAATAAAAACTTATTCCCCATCAAGAAAAAATCTCATAAAACAGTGGAAAATTCTCCAAAACAGGGGAAATTTCCCAAATTTTGATGAAATATGTAAGAATTTTTGCAAAGAATAGCTGTAAAATGTTACAGTTTAAAGAATAATTTAAGACACTGCATGCAGCCCTTCATTTCCCCTAAATTTCATAATGGGTACCGTAGTATTCCCCAAATCCTAGACTAACCCTTCTACAAATGTTATTAGTGAATTACAATGTATCACAACATAGTTTCCAATATTTTAAAGGGACATACATCATGGTTAAAACTTTTCTTTTGATTGATTGTACATGTTGTTATGTTTCTATGCTATCCAGATATTCACAGTTGATTTCCAACATCCAGCTTAAGCATAAAACCGCATCATTCATATTGGAAACATCAAATTTAGATATAACACCTGATTTACTGCATAAAATTTTGTTGTGGGCATGACAGATGTTACCTGATGCTTAAAATTTTAAAACCGAGTCCTTTGGTTGTATCAGAGACCTATATTCAGGGGTCGACATTAACTTTTTTCTGCACTTGTCCCTTCGGACAAGTTATAAGATAAATTCACTTGTCCGAATGAAATAATCACTTGTCCTACATGTGTTTCTACTTTCCATCTGTTATGTGTAAACAGCGAGATGATTTATTATAAAGTAGAGGTAAGCACTGCAAGCCATAATTTCGACTCATAATAATTACTAACAACAATAAAACAGCAAGAAAGTATTATTACAAGTTATTTAAGTTTTACTAAACCATCCTTTTTTTACCTAAAAGCAGATGAATGAAGTACTTTAAAATAATTAACTTTCATGAAGAACTGTTCGACTAAACTATAAACAAACTTACTAAAACATTAAAACATGTCACCGTTTTCTAGGGCACGGTAGTCTGCTTCATCTGTAGCCTCCTTAATTATATCAAAACTGATTCATTTTTATTACGATTCCAGCAGACGGTATCTGTCGTAGTATCAATGCTCTCACATGTACAGCATTCGCATGCGTTTCTAACATACTAGTGATACCGTTTACATGTTTTCGAGAGCCCTCGGAAGTCTACCATCATTTCTATGTAGTTCCGAATGAAGCTTTAATAAGCATGATCAACTCACTTCCGTTCGATGGTTAACACAATTTAAAGGAGTTTTTACTCATTTTACAGTGAGTATTGAATCAGTTTTGACTTCAGAATATAACATAAATAAAACACAAAGACAGATTTGTTACTTGTCCCGTCCCGTCGGACAAGTACTTTAATGATTTCACTTGTCCGACATCAATTTCGTCTGGTACCGGGCAATCGGACAAGCGTTAATGTCGACCCCTGATATTATGGGATTCGAAACTTCCGCTTTTCTCGCCGAGGCATGACCTCGTCTATTGTTCTCATAACCTGAAGTATATTAAGCACGAGATCTAGTGAGACCAAGCGCTGCGGCTGCGCACTAGGTGGATATCGGAGTTGTTTATATTAGTGACATGTGCCGTGCCAAGAGATGGCGACGGCTATCTGTGCACATGCATGTGTCACCGCGTTCGACCAAGATAACTTCACAATGGCGACACTTATACATGTGCACTGTAACGTATATCGGCAGATGTCAACAACGATGATTAAGTATAGTGTCTAACCGAAAAAAGCATCATTTCTCCGTTAAAGATTCATAAAGAAACATATGGAAAATGTCGTCTGATTTACTGTCATGGGATGATGATCTAAATTTAGATGTATTGTTAGAGAAATACACTGACAACGATTATTATATTTTCGATAGTGATAGTGACTTTGAAGACCCTAAACCTAATAAGAAAGGAAAAGTTGAGAAAAATAGTCAGTCATCTGCATCCACCACTAGACCAGTGATTCAGTTTTACAGTATAAACACCAGCGTTAAAACTATGCCGTTTGTTTTTTTAAAAGATATTTCTTGTTTATTAGACAAAAGCAAAATTCTAAAGTAAAATGATAAAAAAATACTGTCATGTATGATGATTGATAATATTTTATTATTTAATATTGAATACTTTGATAGTGCTTAGGTTATGTACCAATTGTAGATCTTTCCTTCTTTGGCTTTCTGAAAGAAAAAAAAAAATCAAGTTTGATAAGCATGATACATTATGGTATAGAATAGACAGTGAAGCTTCTATAAGATTTAATTTTGAAACATTCAAATTTCAAATACCCTGTAGTAAATTCATATGTCCCAAATGTAACTTTTTCGTATATTGAAAATTAGCCTAAAAATATATATATACATATAATTATATAAATCGGAATCATTTGTACACAAATGAAATTATGAATGGACCCATTTAAGTTTAATTGGGGAATGAGGACACACCTGAGGGATGTTTGTTTTCCAGAGTACAGGTAAATGTTTAGAATGTATACTGCAAAGCATGCTATGAACTCCCTTTAATCTAGTGATTTGGGGAGATGGACATGGCCAGCCTCAGGACAGGTGTTGACAATGCGACACACCTGTTGATTGATGTATATCTCAAAGGTAATAAAGGTGTGATCAATGTCCCTATGGTTGGGATGGAGTGGGGGAGCCCAGGCGATCACCGTGGCAACAATTTTTTCTGTAGACCCATGCCAGAAGTACAGGTACATACAGGTATACTCTACACATATTCTGAATGGACCCCCCTCTGAGTTTATTAGGAGATGCCCCATGGCCAGGTGTTGTTAATGTTTTTATCAAAGGTAAGGTGTGATCAATGTCCCTAAGGTTGGGATGGAGTAGGGGAGAACTTGGCGGGATCAATTATCACCATGAAGATTTCGTCTTCAGATTAGGAAATAACACAAACTACATGTCATGGATATCTGCTGAATGTCCTAAATGATACTGAATAATACTTTAGAAGTAGTTAAATAAATAAACATTATATGTAATTATAAACTAATATAACATATACCATTAACATCTTTACACCAAACCTCTTTAATTAATGTCATAAAATGAAAATTAAAAAAAAATAAAACCTCTAATATGAACAAAACTGGTAAATTTTATGAAAATATATATTGGCCATAATGAATAAAAACATAACTTTTTATTTTATTAATTTCCCCCGCAATACAATGAAATATACCACGACATTTAAAGTCTGCTATATGCAAAATGATCAATCCCTGCAATTCTGTATCAAATATCTGTTTTGAACACTAAATAATTTACTAAAAGTATAATATTTAATTTGCTTAAATTAGACTGATATATGCTATTTCAATTAATTCCAAATAATGCAATTTTTCAATAATGGCTTTAATTATTCATGAGATCAATGTTAATGGAAGTCATGATTATCACTATATAAAATTCTAAAGATTATAGTCATCAAATCACTAATCTAATTATAAATATTATAATAAAGTTGAATTGAATATAATTGATGGATTGTTTAAATTATATACACCTTCCAGTTAAAAACAAAATGGGCGATAGTATACTACAGTATACCTGCCATCTTTTTCTCTTGTTTTGTTTACTAATTTTCACTGGGCGATTACTAAATATTCACAGTGAATAACACAACAAGTTTGACTTCATACGATACAGTAACTATCAAGCAACAATAATTTGAAAATTGTGTTGAAATTGATCAATAAATAAAAAAGAAGTTTAACATAAACTGAGACCATGTAGCATCGTCTTAACACCAGACATAAGCTAACCAACGTGGTAATCACCGTAATGAGATCGATCACATGTGCAGTCTTTCGAACATAAAGTACGACGGAATACGTTTTATTCCCATAATTTTTTTTAATAAAATACTTGTTTACATAAAAATATGCATGTACGTTTGATTTGTTATCGGATAATAATCTTCTATGAGCTGTCATCAAGCTGACCGTGTTTCAGGCGTATATTTGGAACAGAAATGCACTCTGGGATATATTACCCCAATTTCCGCTCGTCGGTGTCATTTGGCAAGCCAATAAGCTTGTCGCGAATCCCTTTAGTATATAAGTCTCTGGTTGTATTGTAATAGGAATTATTATTAGCGAATAGCTCTCCGGTGTGGTGAAATGGTATGTAATTTCAATATGAATAGCTACAGATCAAGTTCAAGTTTTAGGGTTTTTGGGTCAAGGTCACTGTTACTGTTTTCAGAGGGGGCCAGTAAGAGACTTGTATTGCTAAAGCAATACCAACCAGCATGCTTGTTAATTAACATCTCTATGTGCATTATATTGAGCAAAAACCAACTGTCATTATTCATAAGGTGATCACTTTGCAATGCAAAAAGAACAATAAAAAATAGTAAACCCTGGTGTTGTTATAAAACCTCCATAGGTGAAATGGGTTATGCATGTAATGTTCAGAATTTTAAGCTTGTGAAAAATACATATGCATGCAACCTGGTTTTGACAAACTGATACTATAAAACTACATATTTGAATCTAATTGAAACTGTCTTCTCTGAAAGATTTATTTTTATGACTTTCACCTGACAGGTGAAAGCCCTGTATTAATTTTAATAAAGACATTCTATGCCTAAATTTGGGGTTCAAAGTATGATCTCCCTCCTAAATAAGTAGGACTGGCAAGTCTTTTTGAAGATATAGATATATGCTTTGATGGTTCATGTGGATAGTCCTTGCAAACACAATAGTCGTAATTAAATCTGAAGTGTCAAAAGTCAAAACATACTCTCAAGTAAGAACTTTTTTTTATTACTCTAGACAATTTACAATAGTTTATTGTTTTACAATTTTAGGTGACAATTTGCAGTGCCCTCCCCTTGACAGACCATTCAAGTCCAAAGTGCTGTTACACTTTCCTCAGTCAGTACCATGGAGTCCATTCGACAAAGACGCTGTCGGCATGGTAATTTATTGTTACATAGTATATTAAGCTTGCTACACTTGAAAATCCAATATTTCTATAGTGTCCTGTTAGAACACAGCAATGAAACATAATCCAATGTTATTTCATTTAAATCTAGACTATGATTTTGAGAGCATGTGGCACCACTTTCTTATCAGAGTTACACATTAAGGAATCATTTTTTTGTGAAACTTTAGAGACAAATGTATATGAATCATGACCAGAAATGATCAACACTACTTGGGCATTTTATCTTAAGGTCATGCAAGGTTACAGCATTACAACACAGGACAAATCATTCTAATGGTTGCATTGTGAATGCAATAACTTCATGAACAAACTTTTTTCTTGAAATATTTACCCAGATGTGTAAAAGAAAGTAATTTATGTCACATATGTAACTATGATGTCATGACGTCTGTGGCTTTATATAGCTGTGTTAAATTTAGACACCTAGATCCCATGTCAGGGCTGGTGAAAATTTCAATGTACGCTATGAAAATCTATCCCAGGCTAGTTGAATTTTGCAAAAAGTGAATGCAGTTCAGTATTTGAAGTATGAAATTGTATATCCCACCATGGGGTCATACAGATATCAAGCTGCATGTAATGTGTAGCTTCTGATAGACTGAATATAATGTGGTAGTTACAACCAGATTTCTGGTCACAGTATAATTATCAAAAGATAATATAGAGTCATTCTAATTCTTTTCTTGGAAATATTTGAATTAGCTGAACATTTTCTGAAATTTATCATTAGATGCATCGTGACTAGAATGTTTATGATACATATACTTACACAGGGTACAGTACTGGTTATAGATCAGTCATTCTATCTCTTAGATTATAATGACTAGATAATGTGCAACAATGTAAATGTTCTAAAATATGTGTATCATTGTTCTGTTGTTTAATTTATCTTACAGCTCTCCTTGCCAAAAGGATTAACATTTCGAACACAAAGAGATTCACGTCGACCCAAGTTCCATTCCTTTATCATTACAAAAGAAGATGGAAGCCGTAACTTTGGGTCAGCCTTTACTTACTATGAGGAAGTCAATGACAAGAAAATTAGTGCTGCCATGGAGACACTCCAGCATATGTACCAGGCTGAAGTGACGAGCTGTTCTATGGATAGTGGACGCTCGTCATGCGACACAAGTCCTCGACCTGGACATGACCGGCGACAAACAAGTCCTAGAGACAGTGCCCGCACTTATAACCCAGAAAAGGACAAACTTTTTGTGACAAAGACAATCTGTCTCATCATGCAGATGCCATTTGTGAGAGCATCACGGCAGTTCCTACGACAGTTGTACGAAGCGGTGTCAAAACCATTAGACACACACCTGACGTTGGAGAGCTATGTCTATAATATACTGTATGAAGTCCCACTTCCCCCTCCTGGTCGCAGTCTCAAATTTTATGGTGTTGAGATGCCCATCTTTTGTCAGAGGCCAAGTAAGTTCCTTAAGTGTATGTATATGGGACATTTAAGATCGCAAACAACAATAAATTGTTAAATTAATGACAGATATGCAGTTACTTTGAACAATTACAATAAATGTGTTCAAAAATATTAAGGACAAGATACATCTGCAAAAGTTGAAAAATCTGATGGTAAATTAAAATTCTTCCTTGTTCTTGACCAAAAATTCAAATATGTTTACAAAGTATGCATATCAGGGGTAGGTTTAATTGGTATCCGACAAGTAAGTCATGGTCACAGATATGTTTTGTTGGTATCAAGACATGTCATGGTTACAAATAAGTTTGGTTTATTCTGGTACTCAAAATTTGTACTGGTAGTATACTTATCATGGTTACAAATGAGATTGGTTTATACCCAAATTCATAGTATACTTGTTATGGTTACAAATAAGATTGGTTTATACCCAAATTCATAGTATACTTGTTATGGCCAATAGCAAGTTAAGTCATAATATAATCACAGTGACACAGGTCTAACTGCATGGAAACCAATATCCAATATACATGTACAACTGTATGCTGCATGATGACTAACATTTGTCAGATACTACATCTATATATAGCTACTAGAACACAAAACAATCAAGCTTTGAATAAAAATGAAAAAAAATCATGTTTGAAAATAACTTGCTATATGGATGGTAATTACAGGTGAACACTACTACAGGCATCATGGGCCTCTTGTTTATACCATTATACGATATCATCATATAACAGATTATGCGTAATGTTTTGGTGCCCAACATAAGAATCAATAAAGTAATCTGAGATCGATGGTGCCACTTAAGTCATATACATTGTGTGCTAAGATTCATTTACACTTCCAACTAAGAATGTAGGTGTTAATGAACCAATGCAAATCAAAAAGTCAGTTTATGTAAAGGCTTAAGGCCCTTCAACTCTTTGTCTGATGAAGATGACACGTAGGTGTGTGAGAGGCCACGTAGGTGTGTGAGAGGCCACGTAGGTGTGCGAGAGGCCACATGAGTGTGTGAGAGGTCACATAGGTGTGTGAGAGGCCACATAGGTGTGTGAGAGGCCACATAAGTGTGTGAAAGGCCATATAACTGTGTGAGAGGCCACATAGGTGTGTGAGAGGCCACATAGGTGTGTGAAGGCCACATAGGTGTGTGAGAGGCCACATAAGTGTGTGAGAAGCCACATAGGTTTGAGAGTTCACATATGTGTGTGAGAGGCCACATAGGTGTGTGAAAGGCCACATAACAGATAAGTGTGTGAGACGCCACATAGGTGTGTGAGAGGCCACATAAATATAAGTGTGTGGGAGGCCACATAGGTGAGTGAGAGGCAACATAGGTGTGTGAGAGGCCACATACATGTGTGAGAGGCAACATAGGTGTGTGAGAGGCCACATAAATATAAGTGTGTGGGAGGCCACATACATGTGTGAGAGGCCACATACGTAAGAGGCCACATAGGTGTGTGAGAGGCCACATAGGTCATGAGAGGCCACATAAATATAAGTGTGTGGGAGGCCACATACATATGTGAGAGGCCACATACGTGAGAGGCCACATACGTGAGAGGCCACATACGTGAGAGGCCACATAACACATAAGTGTGTGAGAGGCCACACAGGTGTGTGAGAGGCCACATAGATGTGTGAGAGGCCACATAAGTGTGTCAGAGCCACATAGACATGTGAGAGGCCACATAATATAAGTATGTGAGAGGCCCCTCATCTCATGTTTGATGAAGATGACAAAGAGCCACATCACTGACTGATAGCTACACATATTTGAAAAAATTAAGAAAATGTTGATCAATTGACTTCTTTAGATTATAATGTCTTTATGAAATGTTTATGTATGAGTTATCATATATGAGAGTGCATGTGGGAAATGCTAACAAAACATGGTTGATATATATGCATGTAATTGACTTACAAATTATGTAAATCACTATAGCTCTGCTGCATCATGATAAAGTATGTGATAAAAAAGAACAAGATTATAATGATACACATTATATAACAGAAATTAATATGGTCAAGTAGTACAAGTGCATGTTTATTGAAGTAAGAATCATATATACAATTTACACTTTGAGATAAAAACCTTTATAAATTGTTGATGCGAGACTTTTGTTGATATTAAATCAGCTTAGTGATCAAGTTTAAACTGGAGTTTTTAAGGCTTTGTCCCACTTGACCATGAGATCGTTTATAATTGTATGTTGATTGTTTTGATTGATTTACAGTGGATTGGCGGGAGGTGAAAGGTTTGTGTTTGTCCTTGCTAACCTTCCTGTCTGCTCAAATGCCTTTAACAATCCAATCTCATATATGTATTTGTTTTAGATTTTCTGTCACACTGTACTATTCATTAATGTCTTAAAAATAAAGAACAATTACAGACTTCCAAAATACCAAATCTAACATCCTGATTAATAAAGCATTTCTTGCAATTTTCAAATAAGAAGATCTATACATGGCTATGAGAGATTAATTGTTAAAGGATTACGGTAGTTGTACCTCTATCAGTAATTACAGGGGATTTGTCTGTACACATGCATGTTATGTGTTACAATGCAGCTTTCTTTACAATAAACCTGCTTTCTAATTGTTATCATAAATATATCGTAAAATATCAAATTTTGTATTTAGCTGTGGCAGTAGCACTCCTTATTTAATTATGTCCTTTAGATTGAGTGTTTACAAGTACTTGTGTTGGTAGAGTGATCCTCGCTATAGCTATAGCTCTGTATATTTTATTGTAGCATTCTTTCCTGGTAGATAACATGTTGATTTATGTACCTCTGTATCTTATGAGAGCCTGTTCCTTTCCCAAATGTGGTAGGAGAGCCAGTTTCCTTTTCAAATGTCATATGAAAGCTAGTTTCCTTTCCCAGTGTCATCTGAAAGCCTAATCCCATTCCAAATGTCATAGGAGAGCCTGTTCCCATTCCAAATGTCAAAGGAGAGCCTGTTCTTTTCCCCAATGTCATATAATAGCCTGTTCCCATTCTAAATGTCATATGAGAGCTTGTTCCCTTCCCCAATGTCATATAATTAAGAGCCTGCCCCCATTCTAAATGTCATAGGAGAGCCAATTCCCTTCCCCAATGTCATATAATTAAGAGCCTGTTCCCATTCTTAATGTCATAGGAGAGCCTATTCCCTTCCCCAATGTCATATAATTAAGAGCCTGTTCCCTTCCCCAATGTCATATAATTAAGAGCCTGTTCCCTTCCCCAATGTCATATAATTAAGAGCCTATTCCCTTCCCCAATGTCATATGATTAAGAGCCTATTCCCTTCCCCAATGTCATATAATTAAGAGCCTGTTCCCTTCCCCAATGTCATATAATTAAGAGCCTGTTCCCTTCCCCAATGTCATATAATTAAGAGCCTATTCCCTTCCCCAATGTCATATAATTAAGAGCCTATTCCCTTCCCCAATGTCATATAATTAAGAGCCTATTCCCTTCCCCAATGTTATATAAGAGCCAGTTATTTGGCTCAGTTCTCTTTCTCAATATTTTCCCAGTTGCCTCTCCTAATCCCCCCTTTCCCTTTCCAGTTCCATAAGCATTTTTTGTTCATGAGCAAGTTCACGTTGTTAATTTTGTCCCTGGTATTCCTGATGTCATCCAGCTGGGCCTGTTCTCTTTCCCCAGTTTAGTCACTTTCCTTTACTGATCAATAAAGAGAAATAAGTATCTTCATTCACAATCCTGGTGGGGAAGTATAATGATATCAGTTGTCTTTGATGGAAATTTTGTTTTGTGTTTCTGTTTGTAAATATAGCCATATGTAATAGAATTTAACTCTTGTTGTGGTTTTATTTGTGAATATGTGTCAGTGTAATACTAACTAGCTGTAGATAGTATATAAAACGTAGTGGTTCTA
Organism: Pecten maximus; assembly: GCF_902652985.1. Classification (NCBI taxonomy): domain Eukaryota; kingdom Metazoa; phylum Mollusca; class Bivalvia; order Pectinida; family Pectinidae; genus Pecten; species Pecten maximus. The sequence continues at coordinate 47,921,505 of NC_047019.1, forward strand.
TGATTTGCATGTTGCACATTTAAATTAAACCACCAATCCCAATATGTTTCCTGTGATCACACATTTTTGGATACGTAAAAATGTTATTGTTTATCTTTTTTGTACATTGCATATAAATTAAGATGTGATGTTTGATTATATTGATTTTAGATAAGATATGTATATATCTTCTATGGGTCGATCTCTACTACGTACTGTCTGCCTGTTTAATCTTAAATTGATTATACTGCAATACTCTACTTAGTATTCCAATGTTAATTTATATAATATACCTACATATTTAGATAATAGCTAATGTAACATTCTACTTACTGGAGTCAATGTAAATACCCTACCTACCCTGGTTGTAATATTAACACTGGTCGCTATATATATCACCAGTTAGCACTGGTCGCTATGTATATCACCAGTTAGCATTGGTCGCTATGTATATCATCAGTTAGCATTGGTCGCTATATATATTACCAGTTAGCATTGGTCGCTATATATATCACCAGTTAGCATTGGTCGCTATATATATATCACCAGTTAGCATTGGTCGCTATATATATCACCAGTTAGCACTGGTTACTATATATATATATCACTAGTTAGCACAGATCGCTTTATCATCGGTTAGCACTGGTCACTATATCACCAGTTAGCACTGGTCGCTATATATATCACCAGTTAGCACTGGTCGCTATATATATCACCAGTTAGCACTGGTCGCTATATATATCACTAGTTAGCACAGATCACTATATATATCACCAGTTAGCATTGGTCGCTATATCACCAGTTAGCACTGGTCACTATATTACCAGATAGCACTGATCACTATATCACCAGTTAGCACTGGTCACTATATTACCAGTTAGCACTGGTCGCTATGTATATCACCAGTTAGCATTGGTCGCTATATATATTACCAGTTAGCATTGGTCGCTATATATATCACCAGTTAGCATTGGTCGCTATATATATATCACCAGTTAGCATTGGTCGCTATATATATCACCAGTTAGCACTGGTTACTATATATATATATCACTAGTTAGCACAGATCGCTTTATCATCGGTTAGCACTGGTCACTATATCACCAGTTAGCACTGGTCGCTATATATATCACCAGTTAGCACTGGTCGCTATATATATCACCAGTTAGCACTGGTCGCTATATATATCACTAGTTAGCACAGATCACTATATATATCACCAGTTAGCATTGGTCGCTATATATATCACCAGTTAGCACTGGTCACTATATTACCAGATAGCACTGATCACTATATCACCAGTTAGCACTGGTCACTATATTACCAGTTAGCACTGGTCGCTATGTATATCACCAGTTAGCATTGGTCGCTATATATATTACCAGTTAGCATTGGTCGCTATATATATCACCAGTTAGCATTGGTCGCTATATATATATCACCAGTTAGCATTGGTCGCTATATATATCACCAGTTAGCACTGGTTACTATATATATATATCACTAGTTAGCACAGATTGCTTTATCATCGGTTAGCACTGGTTACTATATATATCACCAGTTAGCATTGGTCGCTATATATATCACCAGTTAGCACTGGTCGCTATATATATCACTAGTTAGCACAGATCGCTATATATATCACCAGTTAGCATTGGTCGCTATATATATCACCAGTTAGCACTGGTCGCTATATATATCACTAGTTAGCACATATCGCTATATCACCAGTTAGCACTGGTCACTATATATATCACCATTTAGCACTGGTCAATATATATATATCACCAGTTAGCACAGATCGTTAATCACCAGTTAGCACTGGTAGCTATGTATATCACTAGTTAGCACAGATCGCTATATATTTCACCAGTTAGCACTGTTCGCAACATCACCAGTTAGCACTGGTCAATATATATATCACCAGTTAGCACTGGTCGCTATATATATATCACTAGTTAGCACATATCGCTATATATATATCACCAGTTAGCACTGACCACTATGTATATCACTAGTTAGCACATAGCACTATATATATCACCAGTTAGCACTGTTCGTATTGTTCCAAGACTGCTGTCGTATGACATTATTGTTGTTCCATTTTTGTTAGCAGAAGTAATCTAACAAAACTGAACTAATCTTTCGAGCTTTTATTAAATACTGTATTTTTGGTTTATACATGTGTTTTATTATACTACTTGTACATTTGCCAGGTGTGAGTGAGCTGCCCTTGTTTGATTTCTCCATGTGGGACTTGTTCCGATCCCTTGAAGTGAGGGACATCATCCAACTCTTCACCAGTGTCTTACTTGAACACCAGATCTTAATCTATGCATCTGGTCAGTTATAGTCTACTGTATATCAAAAATAAATGTGGAATGTGGTACTGTGATACAATGACGGTTGATTAAAAGACACTTTTGTAACAATATTCTTATAATATAATGATCTTTTTATTAACATTTTATTCAATGAATTATAATGAATGTTGTTTTTCTACTTACACATAAATTAGTTGTGATTTACTGAAGGACTGTCAGTCATAGGAAAGCTGTTTGATTTTCTCATCATCTTATGATTGACCAGATTACCAGCGACTGATGTTGGTGGCAGAGTGTATGAACGCACTGATTTTCCCATTCGCATGGCAGCATGTTTATGTGCCGATCTTGCCTGCATCACTCACCCACTTCTTGGATGCTCCAGTGCCATTCATTATGGGGCTTCACCATGGCCGTGAGAGCCGCTCAGAGCTTGAACTTCCCAGTGAGGTAAATCCAACTTTCTCCTAAATTGTCTGTAATGTATGCTTTCAGTTTGGAATCCATATTAATTCAAAACATATTTCCTGGTATTTTTCAGAAAGTGAAAGTTTCATTTTTAACATCAACTTTCTTTATACTTTTCCATGTGTAAATAATTGAACTAATGTCTGGTGTATTGATGTTGATATCTGTTACAATCACCTGATACTTAGTATGTGTATGTAGGACGTGATTGAGGATGTCTCCTGTCTATATGGTCAAAATCATCTCTAGTTTTTGTTGGTTTAGAAGTACATTAAATTCTAACTAGGTAATCAAATGCAATAGAACTTAGATAACTTGTATATCTATACTGTCAAGTCTGCTTAATGATGGATTTAATAGAATTTCGAAGAGTTATTATAGTCACAATTATAGTGATAATATTATTAATATCCCTTGTCACAAAAAGTGACTTTTATGTGTACATGTATAGACACAAAAAATGATTCATGTATATATATAATATATTATTTAAAAAGATAAAACCAACATTCATGGTTGTTGCTTTTCACTAACATTATACATGTGATTATGCAAGCTTATTATAATGTATATCTGTGCAGGCTAACATGTGTTTCGTGGACCTGGATGAGAAGACGGTTGAAGTACCAGAAGAGTTACCAAGGTTTCCTCACCTACAGGAGCTGACAGAGGAGCTGGTTAATGTTTGTGGTATCCACCGGACACGACTATACCGAGAAAAGGTAGAGACAGCCAAGACTGAGCCTGTGACAAACCCTAAACCGGCCAGTCCTCGTCGTAGTCTAAATAAGGAGGACACAGTAAAAACTAACAAAATGGAGATACTTCAACAGAGTGAAGCTTTTGCTAAGATATCTGCACTTGCTAAGAAAACAGGTGTGTGGTCTTCTATTGAGGAGTTCTCGGACATGCCCAGCAAGGATAGTAAGGAAATGGGGTCACGTGACCCATCGTCCATGAGTGTAAAGGAAATTGAGGACCTCAAGTTCAACAACACAGTGCGTGAGATTTTCCTAAATCATTTTCTTCACCTGTTTAGTTCCTATGAGACATTTGTGATACAGCCTAACCAGGACATGGATGCCTGGCTAAATAACAGAGAGTCAATGCAGAACTTTGACAAGGCAGCATTCCTTAGTGATCAGCCTGAGGGCTATCTCCCATTTCTGTCTTCGTTTACTGAGACACAGATGTTTGCAACAATGGTAGACAATAAGATTTTGAGTCAGTGGGAAGACCAGGAACCACAGCTACGAGTGTTTGACTCCAGACTAAAGATTCTGAAGGAGGTTTTAGGGGAAAATATCACACACACATACTCTCAGTGTACAACTCTAGTGGATACAGGTAGGTTAGATTCCACTAACACACAGTGTACAACTCTAGTGGATACAGGTAGGTTAGATTCCACTAACACACAGTGTACAACTCTAGTGGATACAGGTAGGTTAGATTCCACTAACACACAGTGTACAACTCTAGTGGATACAGGTAGGTTAGATTCCACTAACACACAGTGTACAACTCTAGTGGATACAGGTAGTTAATTAGATTCCACTGTCAGGTATATGGGGTATATTTATATCCCTTGAAAAAATAACAGTAATATATCCTCATAAGGGAATTACTTTTGTATATTTGATGCTAGAAAATTTTATGTGTATCTGTATTTGACTATATATGTTCTTTTAGTAATTTGAGTTACACTACCAGATTCTTACTTGATATTTTGTTTGTGTCTGCTGACAGAAACGATGCTGCAGAAGCGTGTGATATATATAGACCATGTGTCGCCCAAGCCCCACAGTCTCGAGGACCTGGAGAAGTCTGTTTCTATAGAGCCAGGCATCTTTCCCAAACTTGATGGAGAGGTGCTCAACAAAGAGCCTGCGGCAGTCAAGTAGGTTACCAACAGCACTGAAATATTTTACCAGCTTCAGCATTTCAGTATTAGTTAAAAGCCATTCTTCTTATAAGATTTTAGTTTTGTTTGACCCATTAGAGTAAGTTACTTAGAGAATAAATATTGGTCATTTGTTGGATGTATAACTCTAAATCGTGGCACATACTATTCATATAGTAGTCCGATTTGTGATAGAGGAGATAATGGGTTAAATGAAAAAGTGAAATATCTATGACTTACTGTGAAAGTGAAATATCTATGAGTATCAGTGAAAGTGAAATATCTATGACTAACCGTGAAAGTGAAATATCTATGACTAACCGTGAAAGTGAAATATTGATGAGTAACAGTGAAAGTGAAATATATATGACTAACCGTGAAAGTGAAATATCTATGACTAACCGTGAAAGTGAAATATCTTTGAGTATCAGTGATATGTACCAAGGGATCAATTTTTTGGTTAGAGACAATTTTATGTCTGTACAATTGTTTCAATCAAACACAGAAAAAAACAGTGATAACTTGACACATTAAATGATTCTAGAGGCATTGTCAGATGATGTTTGTAACATATCCTGTGTTTGTTTCCAGAGGGAAATCTAGGGAGGGAGCCAAGTGGAGACGGAAGGACCGGCTGATGCAACATTCGGAACACATCAAGCTGAACTCAGACCAGCGCGAGGTACAGTCAAGGATAAGTTGACAGTACACACTAGAATAGAGATGTGATCTATGAGGCTGACTCCATTGTATAGGTTTAATCAGTGTGGGGTAGGTAGGGACATTGTATAGGTTTAATCAGTTTGGGGTAGGTAGGGACATTGTATAGGTTTAATCAGTGTGGGGTAGACAGGGACATTGTATAGGTTTAATCAGTGTGGGGTAGGTAGGGACATTGTATAGGTTTAATCAGTGTGGGGTAGGTAGGGACATTGTATAGGTTTTATTAGTGTGGGGTAGGCAGGGACATTGTATAGGTTTAATCAGTGTGGGGTAGACAGGGACATTGTATAGATTTAATCAGTGTGGGGTAGACAGGGACATTGTATAGATTTAATCAGTGTGGAGTAGACAGGGACATGTATAGGTTTAATCAGTGTGGGGTAGGTAGGGACGTTGTATAGGTTTAATCAGTGTGGGGAAGGTAGGGACGTTGTATAGGTTTAATCAGTGTGGAGTAGACAGGGACATTGTATAGGTTTAGTCAGTGTGGGGTAGGCAGGGACATTGTATAGGTTTAATCAGTGTGGGGTAGGTAGGGACGTTGTATAGGTTTAATCAGTGTGGGGTAGACAGGGACATTGTATAGGTTTAATCAGTCTGGGGTAGACAGGGACATTGTATAGGTTTAATCAGTGTGGGGTAGACAGGGACATTGTATAGGTTTAATTAGTGTGGGGTAGACAGGGACATTGTATAGGTTTAATTAGTGTGGGGTAGACAGGGACATTGTATAGGTTTAGTCAGTGTGGGGTAGGTAGGGACATTGTATAGGTTTAATCAGTGTGGGGTAGGTAGGGACGTTGTATAGGTTTAATCAGTGTGGGGTAGGTAGGGACGTTGTATAGGTTTAATCAGTGTGGGGTAGGTAGGGACATTGTATAGGTTTAATCAGTGTGGGGCAGGTAGGGACATTGTATAGGTTTTATCAGTGTGGGGTAGACAGGGACATTGTATAGGTTTAATCAGTGTGGGGTAGGTAGGGACATTGTATAGGTTTAATCAGTGTGGGGTAGGCAGGGACATTGTATAGGTTTAATCAGTGTGGGGTAGGTAGGGACATGGTATAGGTTTAATCAGTGTGGGGTAGGGAGGGACATTGTATAGGTTTAATCAGTGTGGGGTAGGTAGGGACATTGTATAGGTTTAATCAGTGTGGGGTAGGTAGGGACATTGTATAGGTTTAATCAGTGTGGGGTAGACAGGGACATTGTATAGGTTTAATCAGTGTGGAGTAGACGGACATTGTATAGGTTTAATCAGTGTGGGGTAGGCAGGGACATTGTATAGGTTTAATCAGTGTGGGGTAGGTAGGGACATTGTATAGGTTTAATCAGTGTGGGGTAGACAGGGACATTGTATAGGTTTAATCAGTGTGGGGTAGGTAGGGACATTGTATAGGTTTAGTCAGTGTGGGGTAGGTAGGGACATTGTATAGGTTTAGTCAGTGTGAGGTAGGCAGGGACATTGTATAGGTTTAGTCAGTGTGGGGTAGACAGGGACATTGTATAGGTTTAATCAGTGTGGGGTAGGTAGGGACATTGTATAGGTTTAGTCAGTGTGGGGTAGGTAGGGACATTGTATAGGTTTAGTCAGTGTGGGGTAGGCAGGGACATTGTATAAGTTTAATCAGTGTGGGGCAGGTAGGGACATTGTATAGGTTTAATCAGTGTGGGGTAGGTAGGGACATTGTATAGGTTTAATCAGTGTGGGGTAGGTAGGGACATTGTATAGGTTTAGTCAGTGTGGGGTAGACAGGGACATTGTATAGGTTTTATTAGTGTGGGGTAGACAGGGACATTGTATAGGTTTTATTAGTGTGGGGTAGACAGGGACATTGTATAGGTTTAATCAGTGTGGGGTAGGTAGGGACATTGTATAGGTTTAATCAGTGTGGGGTAGGCAGGGACATGGTATAGGTTTAATCAGTGTGGGGTAGGTAGGGACATTGTATAGGTTTAATCAGTGTGGGGTAGGTAGGGACATTGTATAGGTTTAATCAGTGTGGGGTAGACAGGGACATTGTATAGGTTTAATCAGTGTGGGATAGACAGGGACATTGTATAGGTTTAATCAGTGTGGGGTAGGCAGGGACATTGTATAGGTTTAATCAGTGTGGGGTAGGCAGGGATAGAAGGAGGTCTACAGCTTAATACACACAGCATAAAGCTTAATTATCATATGATGGGCCTTCTGATTAAAGTAGGATTTGTTTAGTTGTAAAATGCTTGTCAGCCTTAGACTAGCTACTTTGTAGGAGTAGGTCTCCTAGGAAAATGCATGATTTTCTTGAGTATTTTAAGTTGTTTTTTTGTCCTATACACATATTGTTTATCAGCTTTATGTGTTGTTAATAATGCTGGATTTTGTTGACATTTTACAGTATGATTTTCTGTTATCAGCTTTGTTTTATCAACAAATATGATCAGTACAATCTAAATTTGTATATTAAACCTCTGAGTATTACTCATCCACCATTTACTGAAGGATGTGAATGTCACCTAGAATCGGTGATACACAAAGTTATTTATAGGTCTTTGTTAATTTTGTCTGGATGTGGTGCACTGGATTGTTACCTATTCGTGTCCGTGTTAATTTAAAATGTTTCTTTTAAAGAAAAGATAAAAGGTTAGACCAATGGTAGAAATCTTAGAGAACTATTAAAATGTGAATCCATTTACCTGTTCAATGTTACACTATCTGAAACGATTTACTGGTCAATCACCACCCATAATATATAAAAGTGAATATAAAGAGTTTTTTTTAACAATTTTGCTGATCAACCAAATGTTTTCAACTAAAAGGATTTTGCTCTATGAGTTATACCTTCAAGGTACCTGTGTTTTTGTAATTTCATCCAATCCTGGAAAAAATAAAGAATTTAAAAAGAAAAAAAACTTAACAAAGCAATATTTGTACTGTATTGAACAGTAGTACCGGCTACTTGATGTTGTATGTTAGTGTGATTTTCTATGGAGGCTGTGTTTCTGTTGTTTTGGGTGAAGGCTCTAGCACAGAGGCATGCCAAAATGTGGCTCGTGAGTACATCTTGAGTTTTGTGCTTTGTATTCACTGTATAGTCTCTGTCAGACAAGGTCTAGGTCATATCACCATATACTTCTCAAATTAATTTCATAAATAGATATAAATAATGTTTCTTTTTCATCAAACTTTTGCAGTCTTTTGTTAATTTGATACTTTGTTTTACACTTAATGGCTATTATCTTATGACAAGATTTCATTTAACACAAGGTTTGAGTGAGTTCAGATTTGTGGATTTTATCTGACCATCGGTATACATAGTGATGAAAGGTAATACCGCTGATTAATAGGAATACACGTCAATCGGTATAACTTATTAACACTAGTGTGAGGAATCACATGACTGTCACAATATCATGGGTAGAAAGGGAAATATCCACAAAAATTGTTCATGAAAATTTGGAGAAATGTTGTGGGTATGTTTTAAGGCATCTATAGGTATGAAAATGTTGTGGGTATGTTTTAAGGCATCTATAGGTATGAAAATATTAACGATTGATTAGTGGTGGTCAGAGATATGACGTCATGGATTAAATTGATTGATCAAAACAACACTAACTTGATTATCACAAAAACTCTGTAATAGGAGAATATTTGAACTTAAAAAGAAAGACATACATAGCTTGATAGTTCAATTTGTGGAAAAGAGACAGACTATTTATACTGGAGAGAAATGATGTCACCTGAGACAAAGTGACCGATTCTAATCAGCTTTTGTCCATCGTGCGATGTGTTGTGCATCCGTAAACAGTTTATATTTTTGACTTCTTCTCAGAACCAGTTTAAATGAAATTTTGCAGAAAACTTCAATTGCCAAAAATCAGCCTAAAGTGTGAATTTTATGGTCCCCCCTGATTGGCAGGGTCAAAAAGGGTCAAATTAACTGAATCATTTCATAACTCATGTGACCTTTAAGGCCCATAGGCCTCTTGTTAAGACTAGCATGTTGTATTGCTGTTTCCACTACCTACTTCTGTCAGCATTAATCTTCAAAACTTGTTTGGGTAAGATTTTACAAATTCATAATTCTATTCTTATCAAAATCTTGTGACTGAATACTAGAAAAAGCTTCATAAACAGGACTATACAGTTATATATGTGTTGTGTTTGATCACTGACGGGACTATACAGACGGGACTATACAGACGGGACTGTACAGACGGGACTATACAGACGGGACTATACAGACGGGACTATACAGACGGGACTATACAGACGGGACTATACAGACAGGACTATACAGACGGGACTATACAGACAGGACTGTACAGACAGGACTATACAGACGGGACTATACAGACAGGACTATACAGACAGGACTATACAGACAGGACTGTACAGACAGGACTATACAGACAGGACTATACAGACGGGACTATACAGACAGGACTATACAGACGGGACTATACAGACAGGACTGTACAGTTATGTGTTGTGTTTGATCACTGACGGGAAAATACAGACAGGACTATACAGACAGGATTATACAGACGGGACTATAAAGACGGGACTATACAGACGGGACTGTACAGACGGGACTATACAGACGGGACTGTACAGACAGGACTATACAGACACGACTGTACAGACAGGACTATACAGACAGGACTATACAGACAGGACTATACAGACGGGACTCTACAGACGGGACTGTACAGAAGGGACTATACAGACGGGACTGTACAGACGGGACTATACAGACGGTACTATACATAAGGGACTATACAGACAGGACTATACAGACAGGACTGTACAGACGGGACTATACAGACGGGACTATACAGACAGGACTATACAGACAGGACTGTACAGACAGGACTATACAGACAGGACTGTACAGACAGGACTATACAGTTATGTGTTGTGTTTGATCACAGACAGGACTATACAGACAGGACTGTACAGACGGGACTATACAGACGGGACTGTACAGACGGGACTGGACAGACAGGACTATACAGACAGGACTGTACAGACAGGACTATACAGACAGGACTATACAGACGGTACTATACATAAGGGACTATACAGACAGGACTATACAGACAGGACTGTACAGACAGGACTGTACAGTTATGTGTTGTGTTTGATCACTGACGGGAAAATACAGACAGGACTATACAGACAGGATTATACAGACAGGACTGTACAGACAGGACTGTACAGACAGGACTATACAGACAGGACTACACAGACAGGACTATACAGACAGGACTACACAGACAGGACTGTACAGACAGGACTATACAGACAGGACTGTACAGACGGGACTATACAGACAGGACTATACAGACCGGACTGTACAGACGGGACTATACAGACAGGATTATACAGACAGGACTATACAGACAGGACTGTACAGACAGGACTATACAGACAGGACTATACAGACAGGACTGTACAGACAGGACTGTACAGACAGGAATATACAGACGGGACTCTACGGGACTATACAGACGGGACTATACAGACAGGACTGTACAGACAGGATTATACAGACAGGACTGTACAGACACGACTGTACAGACAGGACTATACAGACAGGATTATACAGACAGGACTGTACAGACGGGACTATACAGACAGGACTATACCGACGGGACTGTACAGACGGGACTATACAGACGGGACTATACAGACGGGACGGGACTATACAGACGGGACTATACAGACGGGACTGTACAGACGGGACTGTACAGACGGGACTGACGGGACTGTACAGACGGGACTGTACAGACGGAACTGTACAGACGGGACTGTACAGACGGGACTACACAGACAGGACTACACAGACAGGACTACACAGACAGGACTATACAGACAGGACTACAGGACTGTACAGACAGGACTATACAGACGGGACTGTACAGACGGGACTAAACAGACGGGACTGTACAGACGGGACTGTACAGACTGGACTATACAGACGGGACTATACAGACGGGACTGTACAGACGGGACTATACAGACAGGACTGTACAGACGGGACTGTACAGACGGGACTATACAGTTATGTGTTGTGTTTGATCACTGACGGGACAATATAGACAGGACTGTACAGACAGGACTATACAAACAGGACTATACAGACGGGACTATACAGACGGGACTATACAGACAGGACTGTACACACAGGACTAGTACTATACAGACAGGACTATACAGTTATGTGTTGTGTTTGATCACTGTTTTGGAAGCCTTTAATTAGTTATCAAAGCCAACACTTTGTACAAGCTTACTCAGTCTGATAATCTGTATAGCTGAGGTAGACAACATTGATCTGCAGTGTCTGAAGACAGAACCTTTACCAAAAATGTTATAAAACTTTCTATGTTATAGATTTCAACATTGACATTTTGTTTTACAAAATTTCAAATAAAAAGGAAATGTAGAATAAAAAAATGTTTGCTACAGATGATCCTAAATCATGTAGTACACAACCTATAATTATACAACAATGGTGTTGGCAAGGGTCATTTCCATTGTTACAGTAGTTCTGTAATATAATGACTGTAGACAATGGATTGTACTTCAGTCATGGCTAAATTATTAGACACAGTTGCCTGACATTGACAAACCTGTACAAAGTTTGGATGTCCGATTATTTCTCCAAATAAGGATTGTGTCATTTTAACATGTTCTTTCATTGCTTGTTAACACTGCTGTTGTGTTACTGTGTAGCTCAGCACTCTCGTCATCTTTTATGAAAACATTTTCTCCTGCTAATCAGGTACAGCATGACAATATATAGCCTGATTAAGATGTTCAGGAATGTTCATGTTATATTCTTGTGCACGGAAAATCTGTCATTGGTATATCAATATACTAATACATCAAAACAGTAATTTTGATATACAGATTGTTTTTATGTAAAAGTCTGATATAAACCATGTGCTACCATTTTAATAATGTTATTTCTTCATATAATGAAGAGATTGATCTTGTCGCCATGGTATTCACATCAAGGTTTAATAGTTGTCTTTAAAAGACTTTATTGCTGTTAATACTTTGACTACTCTCATCAGTTGTAGATCAGCCTCTGTACCTGTTTTAATTTTCCCTCCTAGAAGTGTTGTTGTCTTCTATAATTGACACCCTCACGTAGAGAAACAATTCAAGTTAACATTGTATATCTGGTACAGTGACTGATTGTGTAACACAGCTCCTCTTTAAATATTATTTTAGCTAGATTTACATTATTCAGATTTCAGGGATGAGTCAAATCTGTAATTCGATGTACCAGAAAACATTGTGGGGTTTTTTTTTGAGAAAAAAAATTGAAAGTTACTACATGTAATTGATTTTATTTTTATCAGAAATACATGCAGGAGGCGAGAACTAAAGGTCTGCGCCAACCTAAACTGTCTGATATGTCGGCAGCCAGCATGGCTCAGACCAACTGGAAATTTGTGGAGACGCTTCTACAGGAGTGTAAGTCTAAGGTGAGTGACTGTCTTCATCATAAGTCTAAAGTGAGTAACTGTCTTCATCATAAGTCTAAGATGAGTGACTGTCTTCATCATAAGTCTAAGGTGAGTGACTGTCTTCATCATAAGTCTAAGGTGAGTAACTGTCTTCATCATAAGTCTAAGGTGAGTAACTGTCTTCATCATAAGTCTAAGGTGAGTGACTGTCTTCATCATAAGTCTAAGATGAGTGACTGTCTTCATCATAAGTCTAAGGTGAGTAACTGTCTTCTGTGTAAGTCTAAGGTAAGTGACTGTCTTCAGTGTAAGTCTAAGGTGAGTGACTGTCTTCTGTGTAAGTCTAAGGTGAGTGACTGTCTTCAGTGTAAGTCTAAGGTGAGTAACTGTCTTCATCATAAGTCTAAGGTGAGTGACTGTCTTCAGTGTAAGTCTAAGGTGAGTGACTGTCTTCATCATAAGTCTAAGGTGAGTGACTGTCTTCATCATAAGTCTAAGGTGAGTAACTGTCTTCATCATAAGTCTAAGGTGAGTAACTGTCTTCATCATAAGTCTAAGGTGAGTAACTGTCTTCAGTGTAAGTCTAAGGTGAGTGACTGTCTTCAGTGTAAGTCTAAGGTGAGTGACTGTCTTCATCATAAGTCTAAAGTGAGTAACTGTCTTCATCATAAGTCTAAGATGAGTGACTGTCTTCATCATAAGTCTAAGGTGAGTGACTGTCTTCATCATAAGTCTAAGGTGAGTAACTGTCTTCATCATAAGTCTAAGGTGAGTAACTGTCTTCATCATAAGTCTAAGGTGAGTGACTGTCTTCATCATAAGTCTAAGATGAGTGACTGTCTTCATCATAAGTCTAAGGTGAGTAACTGTCTTCTGTGTAAGTCTAAGGTGAGTGACTGTCTTCAGTGTAAGTCTAAGGTGAGTGACTGTCTTCTGTGTAAGTCTAAGGTGAGTGACTGTCTTCAGTGTAAGTCTAAGGTGAGTGACTGTCTTCATCATAAGTCTAAGGTGAGTAACTGTCTTCATCATAAGTCTAAGGTGAGTGACTGTCTTCAGTGTAAGTCTAAGGTGAGTGACTGTCTTCATCATAAGTCTAAGGTGAGTGACTGTCTTCATCATAAGTCTAAGGTGAGTAACTGTCTTCATCATAAGTCTAAGGTGAGTAACTGTCTTCATCATAAGTCTAAGGTGAGTAACTGTCTTCAGTGTAAGTCTAAGGTGAGTAACTGTCTTCATCATAAGTCTAAGGTGAGTGACTGTCTTCATGATAAGTCTAAGGTGAGTGACTGTCTTCATCATAAGTCTAAGGTGAGTAACTGTCTTCAGTGTAAGTCTAAGGTGAGTAACTGTCTTCATCATAAGTCTAAGGTGAGTGACTGTCTTCAGTGTAAGTCTAAGGTGAGTAAATGTCTTCAGTGTAAGTCTAAGGTGAGTAACTGTCTTCATCATAAGTCTAAGGTGAGTAACTGTCTTCATCATAAGTCTAAGGTGAGTAACTGTCTTCATCATAAGTCTAAGGTGAGTAACTGTCTTCATCATAAGTCTAAGGTGAGTAACTGTCGTCTGTGTAAGTCTAAGATGAGTGACTGTCTTCAGTGTAAGTCTAAGGTGAGTAAATGTCTTCAGTGTAAGTCTAAGGTGAGTAATTGTCTTCAGTGTAAGTCTAAGGTGAGTGACTGTCTTCATCATAAGTCTAAGGTGAGTGACTGTCTTCATCATAAGTCTAAGGTGAGTAACTGTCTTCAGTGTAAGTCTAAGGTGAGTGACTGTCTTCAGTGTAAGTCTAAGGTGAGTGACTGTCTTCAGTGTAAGTCTAAGGTGAGTAACTGTCTTCTGTGGAAGTCTAAGGTGAGTAACTGTCTTCAGTGTAAGTCTAAGGTGAGTGACTGTCTTCATCATAAGTCTAAGGTGAGTGACTGTCTTCATCATAAGTCTAAGGTGAGTGACTGTCTTCATCATAAGTCTAAGGTGAGTGACTGTCTTCATCATAAGTCTAAGGTGAGTGACTGTCTTCATCATAAGTCTAAGGTGAGTAACTGTCTTCAGTGGAAGTCTAAGGTGAGTAACTGTCTTCAGTGGAAGTCTAAGGTGAGTAACTGTCTTCAGTGGAAGTCTAAGGTGAGTGACTGTCTTCATCATAAGTCTAAGGTGAGTGACTGTCTTCATCATAAGTCTAAGGTGAGTGACTGTCTTCAGTGTAAGTCTAAGGTGAGTAACTGTCTTCAGTGTAAGTCTAAGGTGAGTGACTGTCTTCATCATAAGTCTAAGGTGAGTGACTGTCTTCATCATAAGTCTAAGGTGAGTAACTGTCTTCAGTGGAAGTCTAAGGTGAGTGACTGTCTTCATCATAAGTCTAAGGTGAGTAACTGTCTTCAGTGTAAGTCTAAGGTGAGTGACTGTCTTCATCATAAGTCTAAGGTGAGTAACTGTCTTCAGTGTAAGTCTAAGGTGAGTGACTGTCTTCATCATAAGTCTAAGGTGAGTAACTGTCTTCAGTGTAAGTCTAAGGTGAGTGATTGTCTTCATCATAAGTCTAAGGTGAGTGACTGTCTTCATCATAAGTCTAAGATGAGTGACTGTCTTCATCATAAGTCTAAGGTGAGTAACTGTCTTCATTGTAAGTCTAAGGTGAGTAACTGTCTTCATCATAAGTCTGAGGTGAGTGACTGTCTTCATCATAAGTCTAAGGTGAGTGACTGTCTTCATTGTAAGTCTAAGGTGAGTGACTGTCTTCATCATAAGTCTAAGGTGAGTGACTGTCTTCATCATAAGTCTAAGATGAGTGACTGTCTTCAGTGTAAGTCTAAGGTGAGTGACTGTCTTCATCATAAGTCTAAGGTGAGTGACTGTCTTCATCATAAGTCTAAGGTGAGTGACTGTCTTCATCATAAGTCTAAGGTGAGTGACTGTCTTCATCATAAGTCTAAGGTGAGTGACTGTCTTCAGTGTAAGTCTAAGGTGAGTAACTGTCTTCATCATAAGTCTAAGGTGAGTAACTGTCTTCATCATAAGTCTAAGGTGAGTAACTGTCTTCAGTGGAAGTCTAAGGTGAGTGACTGTCTTCATCATAAGTCTAAGGTGAGTAACTGTCTTCAGTGTAAGTCTAAGGTGAGTAACTGTCTTCAGTGTAAGTCTAAGGTGAGTGACTGTCTTCATCATAAGTCTAAGGTGAGTAACTGTCTTCAGTGTAAGTCTAAGGTGAGTAACGGTCTTCAGTGTAAGTCTAAGGTGAGTAACTGTCTTCATCATAAGTCTAAGGTGAGTGACTGTCTTCATCATAAGTCTAAGGTGAGTAACTGTCTTCATCATAAGTCTAAGGTGAGTAACTGTCTTCATCATAAGTCTAAGGTGAGTAACTGTCTTCATCATAAGTCTAAGGTGAGTGACTGTCTTCATCATAAGTCTAAGGTGAGTAACTGTCTTCATCATAAGTCTAAGGTGAGTGACTGTCTTCATCATAAGTCTAAGGTGAGTAACTGTCTTCAGTGTAAGTCTAAGGTGAGTAACTGTCTTCATCATAAGTCTAAGGTGAGTGACTGTCTTCATCATAAGTCTAAGGTGAGTGACTGTCTTCATCATAAGTCTAAGGTGAGTAACTGTCTTCATCATAAGTCTAAGGTGAGTGACCGTCTTCATCATAAGTCTAAGGTGAGTAACTGTCTTCATCATAAGTCTAAGGTGAGTAACTGTCTTCAGTGTAAGTCTAAGGTGAGTAACTGTCTTCATCATAAGTCTAAGGTGAGTAACTGTCTTCATCATAAGTCTAAGGTGAGTGACTGTCTTCATCATAAGTCTAAGGTGAGTAACTGTCTTCATCATAAGTCTAAGGTGAGTGACTGTCTTCAGTGTAAGTCTAAGGTGAGTGACTGTCTTCATCATAAGTCTAAGGTGAGTAACTGTCTTCATCATAAGTCTAAGGTGAGTGACTGTCTTCATCATAAGTCTAAGGTGAGTAACTGTCTTCAGTGTAAGTCTAAGGTGAGTGACTGTCTTCATCATAAGTCTAAGGTGAGTAACTGTCTTCATCATAAGTCTAAGGTGAGTAACTGTCTTCATCATAAGTCTAAGGTGAGTGACTGTCTTCATCATAAGTCTAAGATGAGTAACTGTCTTCAGTGTAAGTCTAAGGTGAGTCATTGTCTTCAGTGTAAGTCTAAGGTGAGTAACTGTCTTCTGTGTAAGTCTAAGGTGAGTGACTGTCTTCTGTGTAAGTCTAAGGTGAGTAACTGTCTTCATCATAAGTCTTAGGTGAGTAACTGTCTTCATCATAAGTCTAAGGTGAGTAACTGTCTTCTGTGTAAGTCTAAGGTGAGTGACTGTCTTCTGTGTAAGTCTAAGGTGAGTAACTGTCTTCATCATAAGTCTTAGGTGAGTAACTGTCTTCATCATAAGTCTAAGGTGAGTGACTGTCTTCAGTGTAAGTCTAAGGTGAGTGACTGTCTTCATCATAAGTCTAAGGTGAGTAACTGTCTTCATCATAAGTCTAAGGTGAGTAACTGTCTTCATCATAAGTCTAAGGTGAGTAACTGTCTTCAGTGTAAGTCTAAGGTGAGTGACTGTCTTCATCATAAGTCTAAGGTGAGTGACTGTCTTCATCATAAGTCTAAGGTGAGTAACTGTCTTCATCATAAGTCTAAGGTGAGTAACTGTCTTCAGTGTAAGTCTAAGGTGAGTAACTGTCTTCAGTGTAAGTCTAAGGTGAGTAACTGTCTTCATCATAAGTCTAAGGTGAGTGACTGTCTTCAGTGTAAGTCTAAGGTGAGTAACTGTCTTCAGTGTAAGTCTAAGGTGAGTAACTGTCTTCATCATAAGTCTAAGGTGAGTGACTGTCTTCAGTGTAAGTCTAAGGTGAGTAACTGTCTTCAGTGTAAGTCTAAGGTGAGTGACTGTCTTCAGTGTAAGTCTAAGGTGAGTAACTGTCTTCAGTGTAAGTCTAAGGTGAGTGACTGTCTTCAGTGTAAGTCTAAGGTGAGTAACTGTCTTCATCATAAGTCTAAGGTGAGTAACTGTCTTCATCGTAAGTCTAAGATGAGTGACTGTCTTCAGTGTAAGTCTAAGGTGAGTAACTGTCTTCAGTGTAAGTCTAAGATGAGTAACTGTCTTCAGTGTAAGTCTAAGGTGAGTAACTGTCTTTAGTGTAAGTCTAAGGTGAGTGACTGTCTTCAGTGTAAGTCTAAGGTGAGTAACTGTCTTCATCATAAGTCTAAGGTGAGTAACTGTCTTCATCGTAAGTCTAAGATGAGTGACTGTCTTCAGTGTAAGTCTAAGGTGAGTGACTGTCTTCATCATAAGTCTAAGGTGAGTGACTGTCTTCATCATAAGTCTAAGGTGAGTAACTGTCTTCATAAGTCTAAGGTGAGTGACTGTCTTCAGTGTAAGTCTAAGGTGAGTAACTGTCTTCATCATAAGTCTAAGGTGAGTGACTGTCTTCATCATAAGTCTAAGGTGAGTAACTGTCTTCAGTGTAAGTCTAAGGTGAGTGACTGTCTTCATCATAAGTCTAAGGTGAGTGACTGTCTTCAGTGTAAGTTTGATTTGAATGTATATGGCTATCATGCAGTGAGTAGAATGTTTGTATATGATATTTAGATGCTTCTCTCTGTATTGAAATTTTCTGAAAACTGTCATGTGCTTGCAGACAAAGCGTATGTTGGTGGACAAGATGGGCCATGAGGCAGTGGAGCTGGGTCACGGTAATATCACAGGAGTTGAGGAGAACACTCTCATCGCCAGTCTGTGTGACCTACTGGAGAGGATATGGGGACATGGCATACAGTTTAAAAAGGTATACAAAGGAGTCTCATTGTTTGTGTTTCATTTCAACAAGGAGGAGGGAGGCTCTGTGTTATATATAAACAAAGCCCCCAACCTCCTCCTCCTCCTTCTCCAGAATCGATGGAAAAGAAGACTCTGTTGTTATATATAAACAGAGCCCCCCTCCAACTTCCCCCAGAGTTGGACAGAGAGACTCAAGTGTAATGTTGGTGTTGTATAAAAATGTTTGTAGTACACTTGTACAACTCAAATTTATTCAGTTATAATGAATTGTTGATGTTTTGTAGTACAACTCAAATTTATTAAGTTATAGTGAATTGTTGATGTGATGGTGAATGATATTGTCAGAGTAAGCAGACTGTACATGTTGTTCTACCTACAGGGGAAGTCTGCACTTTGGTCTCACTTGAAAAGTTTCCAGGAGTTAGAGGAGTGTAACCAAGGAAACAAGTTTCTGGACACCAACCTGCTATCACCAGGTACATCAACCGTCTCCCTATAAATGTTTTAGTGTAAATATGTTTGTGACAGTTTCTGTAGGTATACAGTTCATTTAGTGTGATATCTGTTGGAAGGTTTTGTTAAAAGCACTAAAATAGGAACACCAAAACCTCTGACTACTGACCTACAGATTTCAGAGTGTATCTTGGCCACAGTATTGTATCTTTAAATTTGACTGTTGACCTTGACATACAAATTTCAGAGTTTATCTTGGCAACAGTATTGTATTTTAAGTTTGACTGTTGACCTTGACATGCAGATTTCAGAGTGTATCTTGGCCACAGTATTGTATTTTAAGTTTGACATTTGACCTTGACATACAGATTTCAGAGTTTATCTTGGCCACAGTATTGTATTTTAAGTTGACTGTTGACCTTGACATACAGATTTCAAGGTGTATTTTGGCTACTGTATTGTATTTTAAGTTTGACAGTTGACATTGACATACAGATTTCAGAGTGTATCTTTGCCTCTGTATTGTATCTTTAAATTTGACTGTTGACCTTGATATACAGATTGCAGAGTTTTTCTTGACCACTGTATTGTATTTTAAGTTTGACTGTTGACCTTGACATACAGATTTCAGAGTTTTTCTTGACCACTGGTATTGTATTTTAAGTTTGACTGTTGACCTTGACATACAGATTTCAGAGTTTATCTTGGCCACTGCATTGTATTTTAAGTTTGACTGTTGACCTTGACATACAGATTTCAGAGTTTATCCTGGCCACTGTATTGTATCTTTAAAGTTGACTGTTGACCTTGACATACAGATTTCATAGTCTATCTTTACCACTTATTATATCTTTAAGTTTGACTGTTGACCTTGACATACAAATTTCAGTTTATCTTGGCCACTGTATTGTATCATAAGTTTGACTGTTGACCTTGACATACAGAGTTTATCTTGGCCACTGTATTGCATCTTTAAGTTTGACTGTTGACCTTGACATACAGATTTCAGAGTGTATCTTGGCCACTGTATTGCATCTTTAAGTTTGACTGTTGACATTGACATACAGATTTCAAAGTGTATCTTGGCCACTGTATTGCATCTTTAAGTTTGACTGTTGACCTTGACACACAGATTTCAGAGTGTATCTTGGCTACTGTATTGTATCTTTAAAGTTGACTGTTGACCTTGATGTACAGATTTCAGACTTTATTTTGGCCACTTTATTGTATTTAAGACATCATATTTGCTATGTTGGTAATTCCACAGAGGTTACTGTGTTGTGTTACTAACATCCTAACACTACAACCAAAGCTTAAATACAGCAAATCATTACTACTTAGTAAGTCTGAAAGCCTTCACTCCAAGTTAATTTTAGCAGTAAATGGTGATGACTGAATTTCTTGGTTTAGATATATTGATTTACAGCTGATAATATCATAAGATTTTATGTAAGGAATATACTGTTCATACTAATGTATCACAAATTAACAATAAGTAGAGAATCACTTTAACATTTACAACTAACTTTTATTACTATGTAACAATTTTTTCTAGCTGTAAGTTATTGTTGTGAACAAAAATGATTACCTTGCATCAGTTTTACTGAAGTGATTACCTCTCCTTATGTATGGCTTAATCTGGTGATTACCTTCCTCTACTCAGTCTGAGTGGTAACATGCTCTAGCTAGTACTTAATATGTGTTATCTAGATTATTGTCATTTTTCCTCCCATTAATGTTACTAATTATGAACAGTTACCTCCCCTTTCTTTCATTCTACAAGTACTATTAGCTAATGTACCATAGATACTTATTACCTGGAATGATTATCTATACACAGAGAAGTAGATGTTCTTTTTGAAGTAGATGGGTTACACTCCAGCTGATGTTTAGGGTCAGATTCACCAGTAAATATATAGATAACTATTTCATCAGGGGAGGGAACTCATCCTGTTCCTAATGACAACTGGTTGGAGTGGGAACAGAGTCGATGTATAGGTAAGCTGTGGTTGCGGTCACCACGTCCTGCGCTGTTACACATGTCATTTTATGTTTCACATTTATGGTGGATTGGTTTTGTTTTTCAACTTTATTTATTTTGGTGATCTTACTGTACATATCAAGATTTATAGGGGTATCTAGTAGTTGCTGTTTTATCATTTTCCATTAGTTTCCTTTTTGTATTTCAGTTACTATGATTTAGCTTTCTGTACATTAAAGTTTAGTTTGGGAACATTTAGTCTTTGCTTATGGACTGTAACTATCAGCATGAGTACAATAAGTGTTGATATGACTGACAAAGACAGGACAAAGTCAGTACTCTGTTGTGATAACACCACTATTGTGACTATACTTACCACATTACATCACATTACTGTGCTCATATATCTGGTAATAAAACTGATGCATATCAGTTACAATATGTCATTACTGTACTGACAAATACCAAGTTATCATACTGATGTATCATTATCACACTGATGTATCATTACTGTACTGACAAATACCAAGTTATCACACTGATGTATCATTACTGTACTGACAAATACCAAGTTACCACACTGATGTATCATTACTGTACTGACAAATACCAAGTTACCACACTGATGTATCATTACTGTACTGACAAATACCAAGTTATCACACTGATGTATCATTACTGTACTGACAAAAACCAAGTTATCACACTGATGTATCATTACTGTACTGACAAATACCAAGTTATCACACTGATGTATCATTACTGTACTGACAAATACCAAGTTACCACACTGATGTATCATTACTGTACTGACAAATACCAAGTTATCATACTGATGTATCATTACTGTACTGACAAATACCAAGTTATCATACTGATGTATCATTACTGTACAGACAAATACCAAGTTATCATACTGATGTATCCTTACTGTACTGACAAATACCAAGTTACCACACTGATGTATCATTACTGTACTGACAAATACCAAGTTATCACACGTGACAAATACCAAGTTACCACACTGATGTATCATTACTGTACTGACAAATACCAAGTTATTATACTGATGTATCATTACTGTACTGACAAATACCAAGTTATCACACGTGACAAATACCAAGTTACCACACTGATGTATCATTACTGTACTGACAAATACCAAGTTATTATACTGATGTATCATTACTGTACTGACAAATACCAAGTTATCGTACTGATGTATCATTACTGTACTGACAAATACCAAGTTACCACACTGACAAATACCAAGTTATACTGATGTATCATTATCACACTGACAAACACCAAGTTATCACACTGATGTATCATTACTGTACTGAAAATACCAAGTTACCACACTGATGTATCATTACTGTACTGACAAATACCAAGTTATCACACTGATGTATCATTACTGTACTGACAAAAACCAAGTTATCACACTGATGTATCATTACTGTACTGACAAATACCAAGTTATCACACTGATGTATCATTACTGTACTGACAAATACCAAGTTACCACACTGATGTATCATTACTGTACTGACAAATACCAAGTTACCACACTGACAAATACCAAGTTACCACACTGATGTATCATTACTGTACTGACAAATACCAAGTTACCACCCTGATGTATCATTACTGTACTGACAAATACCAAGTTATCACACTGATGTATCATTACTGTACTGACAAATACCAAGTTACCACACTGATGTATCATTACTGTACTGACAAATACCAAGTTATCACACTGATGTATCATTACTGTACTGACAAATACCAAGTTACCACAATGATGTATCATTACTGTACTGACAAATACCAAGTTATCACACTGATGTATCATTACTGTACTGACAAATACCAAGTTACCACACTGATGTATCATTACTGTACTGACAAATACCAAGTTATCACACTGATGTATCATTACTGTACTGACAAATACCAAGTTACCACACTGATGTATCATTACTGTACTGACAAATACCAAGTTACCACACTGATGTATCATTATCACACTGACAAATACCAAGTTATCACACTGATGTATCATTACTGTACTGACAAATACCAAGTTACCACACTGATGTATCATTACTGTACTGACAAATACCAAGTTACCACACTGACAAATACCAAGTTACCACACTGATGTATCATTACTGTACTGACAAATACCAAGTTACCACACTGATGTATCATTACTGTACTGACAAATACCAAGTTACCACACTGATGTATCATTATCACACTGACAGATACCAAGTTACCACACTGATGTATCATTACTGTACTGACAAATACCAAGTTACCACACTGAAGTATCATTACGTATACTGTACTGACAAATACCAAGTTATCACACTGATGTATCATTACTGTACTGACAAATACCAAGTTACCACACTGATGTATCATTACTGTACTGACAAATACCAAGTTACCATAATGATGTATCATTACTGTACTGACAAATACCAAGTTATCACACTGATGTATCATTACTGTACTGACAAATACCAAGTTATCATACTGATGTATCATTACTGTACTGACAAATACCAAGTTACCACACTGATGTTTCATTACTGTACCGACAAATACCAAGTTATCATACTGATGTATCATTACTGTACTGACAAATACCAAGTTATCACACTGATGTATCATTACTGTACAGACAAATACCAAGTTACCATAATGATGTATCATTACTGTACTGACAAATACCAAGTTATCACACTGATGTATCATTACTGTACTGACAAATACCAAGTTACCACACTGATGTATCATTACTGTACTGACAAATACCAAGTTATCACACTGACAAATACCAAGTTACCACACTGATGTATCATTACTGTACTGACAAATACCAAGTTACCACACTGACAAATACCAAGTTATCATACTGACAAATACCAAGTTACCACACTGACAAATACCAAGTTATCATACTGATGTATCATTACTGTACTGACAAATACCAAGTTACCACACTGACAAATACCAAGTTATCATACTGATGTATCATTACTGTACTGACAAATACCAAGTTATCATACTGATGTATCATTACTGTACTGACAAATACCAAGTTACCACACTGACAAATACCAAGTTATCATACTGATGTATCATTACTGTACTGACAAATACCAAGTTATCACACTGATGTATCATTACTGTACTGACAAATACCAAGTTACCACACTGACAAATACCAAGTTATCATACTGATGTATCATTACTGTACTGACAAATACCAAGTTACCATACTGATGTATCATTACTGTACTGACAAATACCAAGTTATCACACTGATGTATCATTACTGTACTGACAAATACCAAGTTACCACACTGACAAATACCAAGTTATCATACTGATGTATCATTACTGTACTGACAAATACTAAGTTATCATACTGATGTATCATTACTGTACTGACAAATACCAAGTTATCACACTGATGTATCATTACTGTACTGACAAATACCAAGTTACCACACTGAAAAATACCAAGTTACCACACTGACAAATACCAAGTTATCACACTGATGTATCATTACTGTACTGACAAATACCAAGTTATCATACTGATGTATCATTACTGTACTGACAAATACCAAGTTACCACACTGACAAATACCAAGTTATCACACTGATGTATCATTACTGTACTGATAAATACCAAGTTATCATACTGATATATCATTACTGTACTGACAAATACCAAGTTACCACACTGATGTATCATTACTGTACTGACAAATACCAAGTTATCATACTGATGTATCATTACTACACTGACAAATACCAAGTTATCATACTGATGTATCATTACTGTACTGACAAATACCAAGTTATACTGATGTATCATTACTGTACTGACAAATACCAAGTTATCACACTGATGTATCATTACTGTACTGACAAATACCAAGTTACCACACTGATGTATCATTACTGTACTGACAAATACCAAGTTACCACACTGACAAATACCAAGTTATCATACTGACAAATACCAAGTTACCACACTGACAAATACCAAGTTATCATACTGATGTATCATTACTGTACTGACAAATACCAAGTTACCACACTGACAAATACCAAGTTATCATACTGATGTATCATTACTGTACTGACAAATACCAAGTTATCATACTGATGTATCATTACTGTACTGACAAATACCAAGTTACCACACTGACAAATACCAAGTTATCATACTGATGTATCATTACTGTACTGACAAATACCAAGTTATCACAATGATGTATCATTACTGTACTGACAAATACCAAGTTACCACACTGACAAATACCAAGTTATCATACTGATGTATCATTACTGTACTGACAAATACCAAGTTACCATACTGATGTATCATTACTGTACTGACAAATACCAAGTTATCACACTGATGTATCATTACTGTACTGACAAATACCAAGTTACCACACTGACAAATACCAAGTTATCATACTGATGTATCATTACTGTTCTGACAAATACTAAGTTATCATACTGATGTATCATTACTGTACTGACAAATACCAAGTTATCACACTGATGTATCATTACTGTACTGACAAATACCAAGTTACCACACTGACAAATACCAAGTTACCACACTGACAAATACCAAGTTATCACACTGATGTATCATTACTGTACTGACAAATACCAAGTTATCATACTGATGTATCATTACTGTACTGACAAATACCAAGTTACCACACTGACAAATACCAAGTTATCACACTGATGTATCATTACTGTACTGACAAATACCAAGTTATCATACTGATATATCATTACTGTACTGACAAATACCAAGTTACCACACTGATGTATCATTACTGTACTGACAAATACCAAGTTATCATACTGATGTATCATTACTACACTGACAAATACCAAGTTATCATACTGATGTATCATTACTGTACTGACAAATACCAAGTTATACTGATGTATCATTACTGTACTGACAAATACCAAGTTATCATACTGATGTATCATTACTGTACTGACAAATACCAAGTTACCACACTGACAAATACCAAGTTATCATACTGATGTATCATTACTGTACTGACAAATACCAAGTTACCACACTGATGTATCATTACTGTACTGACAAATACCAAGTTATACTGATGTATCATTACCACACTGACAAATACCAAGTTATCATACTGATGTATCATTACCACACTGACAAATACCAAGTTATCACACTGATGTATCATTACTGTACTGACAAATACCAAGTTATACTGATGTATCATTACCACACTGACAAATACCAAGTTATCATACTGATGTATCATTACCACACTGACAAATACCAAGTTATCATACTGATGTATCATTACTGTACTGACAAATACCAAGTTATACTGATGTATCATTACTGTACTGACAAATACCAAGTTATACTGATGTATCATTACTGTACTGACAAAAACCAAGTTATCATACTGATGTATCATTACCACACTGACAAATACCAAGTTACCACACTGATGTATCATTATCACACTGACAAACACCAAGTTACCACACTGATGTATCATTATCACACTGACAAATACCAAGTTACCACACTGATGTATCATTATCACACTGACAAACACCAAGTTACTTAGACATAAGTATAACTAGCTACAATCCTATGCAGCTCTTTGAAAATGTTGTGATATTACAGTTTGGAATAAATTCATTACTTTCTTCATTTTGTAATCTATTTTCTTAAGATAATACAGGCTTTTAGGTGAAGCATGCTCATGTATACTGTACATATCCTTCATTTTATTATCATTTAAAGAGTACTTTAATTTCAGATTGATTTATTTGTTTAGAATAAGAATGTGTTGTTGGTAGTAAATTTTTTGTTAATTTCACTGATTATATTTATGTCAACAAAATGTATTACTGTGGTATATCATGTTACCAGTGTTCTGTGTATTACAACCTGGGGTACATTCACAAGAAAACCTATTTTGGATGTGTTTTTGTCTTGGTAAGAGATCCTTGCAATTGGTTCTCCAACAGAACGAAATTCCAGCTACGATATATTATATATTAATAGTTTTTAACTGTTTTCAGAATGTACTCCAGTTATCCAGTTTGTGTTACAGATAGAACAGGTGTTAGTATTATAGACAATGATAGTAAAAACGGGTGTTAGTGTTATAGACAATGATAATAATAACAGGTGTTAGTGTTATAGTATTATAGACAGTGATAGTAAGAACGGGTGTTAGTGTTATAGTATTATAGCCAATGATAGTAAGAACGGGTGTTAGTGTTATAGTGTTATAGACAATGATAGTAAGAACGGGTGTTAGTGTTATATTGTTATAGACAATGATAGTAAAAACGGGTGTCAGTGTTATAGTGTTATAGACAATGATAGTAAGAACGGGTGTTAGTGTTATAGACAATGATAGTAAGAACGGGTGTTAGTGTTATAGTATTATAGACAATGATAGTAATAACGGGTGTTAGTGTTATAGTGTTATAGCCAATGATAGTAATAACGGCTGTTAGTGTTATAGTGTTATAGACAATGATAGTAAGACCGGGTGTTAGTGTTATAGTATTATAGACAATGATAGTAATAACGGGTGTTAGTGTTATAGTATTATAGACAATGATAGTAATAACGGCTGTTAGTGTTATAGCCAATGATAGTAAGAACGGGTGTTAGTGTTATAGTATTATAGACAATGATAGTAATAACGGCTGTTAGTGTTATAGTATTATAGACAATGATAGTAATAACGGCTGTTAGTGTTATAGTATTATAGACTATGATAGTAATAACGGGTGTTAGTGTTATAGTGTTATAGCCAATGATAGTAAGAACGGGTGTTAGTGTTATAGTATTATAGCCAATGATAGTAATAACGGGTGTTAGTGTTATAGTGTTATAGACAATGACAGCAAGAACGGGTGTTAGTGTTATAGACAATGATAGTAATAACGGGTGTTAGTGTTATAGTATTATAGACAATGATAGTAATAACGGCTGTTAGTGTTATAGTATTATAGACAATGATAGTAATAACGGGTGTTAGTGTTATAGTATTATAGACAATGATAGTAATAACGGGTGTTAGTGTTATAGTTTTATAGACAATGATAGTAATAACGGGTGTTAGTATTATAGACAATGATAGTAATAACGGGTGTTAGTGTTATAGTATTATAGACAATGATAGTAAAAACGGGTGTTAGTGTTATAGACAATGATAGTAAGAACGGGTGTTAGTGTTATAGTATTATAGACAATGATAGTAATAACGGGTGTTAGTGTTATAGTATTATAGACAATGACAGTAAGAACGGGTGTTAGTGTTATAGTATTATAGACAATGATAGTAATAACGGGTGTTAGTATTATAGTGTTATAGACAATGATAGTAATAACGGGTGTTAGTATTATAGACAATGATAGTAATAACGGGTGTTAGTGTTATAGTATTATAGACAATGATAGTAAGACCGGGTGTTAGTGTTATAGTATTATAGACAATGATAGTAAGAACGGGTGTTAGTATTATAGTATTATAGCCAATGATAGTAAGAACGGGTGTTAGTGTTATAGTATTATAGCCAATGATAGTAAGACCGGGTGTTAGTGTTATAGTATTATAGCCAATGATAGTAATAACGGGTGTTAATATTATAGTATTATAGACAATGATAGTAAGAACGGGTGTTAGTATTATAGTATTATAGCCAATGATAGTAAGAACGGGTGTTAGTGTTATAGCCAATGCTATCATCAATAGGATGTTGATACACATTTTTACTTTGTCATGTCAATTGATAAGTATGTGTCATCATCAGATGAAATGTTTTTTCTTTTATAATTAATGTGACAAGGTTTCTACAAATCTAGATATGATAGATATGTCAGAAAGTCTATTTGGTCAAAATGTAGATATAAAGAAAATGCAGAAAGTCTGTCTGGTAAAAATTTAGATGTAATAAGTATGTCAGAAAGTCTGTCTGGTAAAAATTTAGATGTAATAAGTATGTCAGAAAGTCTGTCTGGTAAAAATTTAGATGTAATAAGTATGTCAGAAAGTCTGTCTGGTAAAAATTTAGATGTAATAAGTATGTCAGAAAGTCTGTCTGGTAAAAATTTAGATGTAATAAGTATGTCAGAAAGTCTGTCTGGTAAAAATTTAGATGTAATAAGTATGTCAGAAAGTCTGTCTGGTAAAAATTAGATGTAATAAGTATGTCAGAAAGTCTGTCTGGTAAAAATTTAGATGTAATAAGTATGTCAGAAAGTCTGTCTGGTAAAAATTTAGATGTAATAAGTATGTCAGAAAGTCTGTCTGGTAAAAATTTAGATGTAATAAGTATGTCAGAAAGTCTGTCTGGTCAGGAAGTATGGGGTTTGTTACTTACACAACCTATTTGCTCCAGAAGATAAGTCAGAACTGGCCATGAACAAGGCAGACTTGTCGTCGGTAGTTGATGTGTATCTGTCGATCTGTAGTAAGTACTGGCCTCCATCGGCTCCAACACCATATCAGTGTTTTCTTCCTCACAACTCATACACAGGGCTGATTCTGTTTATCAAAGTTAACTCTGTGCCTGTTTTGATCTAGCTATATTAATCCCGTTCCACATACACACAGTATGTAACATCTACAAAATACACTTGGTGATTGATAGTACTCAGTAAAGTTCTTAAAACTGAATGGTATTAAGGAAAATAAGCATTTATATGGTGATAGGTGGCATTGATGGCCTAGCCCGACTGACCAGTGGTCAGTGGACTTTGTTGTTCACATCAGCTGTAGGCTTTACACAATAGAGCTAGCCTCTGAATCTATAGCACCATGCCAGATTTCACTTCAGTGCTATTCAGACTCATATCTGTGGAATTAAACTGATAATTGCTTTCCATCATTAACTGTTTTTTGTTGAAGAACATGAAATGTTCAAACAGTTTAGAACTAGACTGGACTTTGTAATATGAGTGTATTGTATGTTTAAGAAGTTAATTATAAAAGCAAAATTTGTTGTACATGAATATTTAATGCTAGGCCCCACGCTGTTTACCTTCATCCATAATCAGGGCCTCCATCCATAATCAGGGCCTCAATTCATGGTTGTGAAGTTTAAAAAAAAAACAGTCTACAAGATGTCTTTGGCTGAACTTGTTTCCCTGAACTGACATTTATGTGGGGCCTATTACTGTTTCATTAGAAGCAATGTTCTTGTAAACATTTTTCCTTGTTTGGGGCCTCCTGAACTAATGCTGTTACCTGATTTCCTTTCCGGCCCTACTAGCTATGGCATGGTGTGTCCTGCGTAGGCGGTATCAGAATACATGTACGTCACTTTGGTATAATCGGCTTGTCCTGTGTCGTCCGTGGTCTTAGCCTGTATTTAGTTGTCACTTTGGTATAATTGGCTTGTCCTGTGGTTTTAGCCTGTATTTAGTTGTCACATATTTCTGTCAAGTTGTGCTTGTTAAAACAGTGTCCATCAGACATTTTCACTTGTAACGTTTGCCTCTGTAGAAAGTCATTTGATTTTTTTCTGGTGTCTTTAACAACCAACAGATAAGCATTTGGTTGTTCTATAATGACGTTCTTCAATTTGCTTTCATTTTATTTATTTAATTTTTTTTCGTATACTATTGGTTTATCTTATATGAACAGAGTATATTCTTTGCATGCTTATATTCTGCTGAGAGTGTCCTTGCAGATTTTGGCATTAAAGTTTCAGGAGGCACCCAGGGGGCAGTGATAACCGTTTTAGTATTATTTCATTTTATATAATGAAACATGACTGTTTCTATAATCTTGTATAAAGACATGTATGTTTCTGTTTCATCATCCATCAACATGTAAACCTTATTATAATTCTCCTACATGGAAATTCTAATAAGTGCTATTTCTATGTGAATAAGTGTCGTGTAATGGTAACACAGATAATGAAGGAACTGAAGTATTTCACATTAGATCCATCTCTACACATTGTTGACATGTTTCATGGCTGCTTTACACATTGTCTACATACTTTACACTTTCTCTTTGTCAACATTTCCATTCTAATATTTAATATTTTTGTTTTGATCTTCATTGATTTCCTTATAGCGTATTCACTGTTCTTGTGGCATGTCTTTAGCCTGATTGTCCAACAATTACTTTAATCTGGAGGATTTCTCCTACACCAGCATATTACTGTTTACTATTTGTTGTAAAGAGAAATGCCACACTGGGAAGGCTCAAGGAGATAGTCTCCAGGAAGTGTATAGAAAGAAGTTTTAGTTACAGGATTTTCACTTTATTTATAAATTGGTATCTGTTAAGATAATTGCGGATGTTGATTAATGTTTTTAGCTACCATTCCATGTCATAAAGTTAAAAATGATACATATTTCCTGAAAATTGGCATTTAAACTTGTCTACTACATAAATGTTGAAGATTGTGTTGACAGCAAGTTTTCAGTAGACTGTCTGTAGTAAACTTCCTGTGTCAAAAGCTCTGTGTGTCAAAGTGCTAAAGCAAAGTGCTTGTTTCAATTAGCTAGCTATTTGTGTAGAAGTGGAGGTTGGCTGCCTTCAATTATATAGTCAGAACTATCATGCATGTATGTTTAAACAGACATCCTTCCTAACAAGTTTTGTTTTTACCCTCATTGGTCCCTTCTGTTGTAGTAAAACCTTGCATGGAATCAAGTATATACTGGTGTTGTTTTTAACAAATGATAACAAATATCATATACATGTATAAACTAAATTATAACTAATGTTACTGACATGTAAACTTAAAAATGTTTTATATTATCAAGTATGTATTGAAAACTATGATGAAACTACACCTATAAATTATAACAATATGCCAATATTTGTGTTAAATAGTACTATACACTGACCATGGTCCCTATCCTTTATGTCGGGGATGTGTGATACATTGTATTTAATGTTAAATAATACACTGACCATGGTCCCTATCCTTTATGTGGGTGACGTGTGATACATTGTATTTAGTGTTAAATAATACACTGACCATGGTCCCTATCCTTTATGTGGGTGACGTGTGATACATTGTATTTAGTGTTAAATAATACACTGACCATGGTCCCTATCCTTTATGTGGGTGACGTGTGATACATTGTATTTAGTGTTAAATAATACACTGACCATGGTCCCTATCCTTTATGTGGGTGACGTGTGATACATTGTATTTAGTGTTAAATAATACACTGACCATGGTCCCTATCCTTTATGTGGGTGACGTGTGATACATTGTATTTAGTGTTAAATAATACACTGACCATGGTCCCTATCCTTTATGTGGGTGACGTGTGATACATTGTATTTAGTGTTAAATAATACACTATACACTGACCATGTCCCTATCCTTTATGTCGGGGGATGTATACTACATTGTATTTAGTGTTAAATAATACACTGACCATATATAGTCCCTATCCTTTATGTCGGGGGATGTGTGATACATTGTATTTAGTGTTAGATAATGCACTGACCATGGTCCCTATCCTTTATGTCAGGAATGTGTGATACATTGTATTTAGTGTTAGATAATACACTGACCATAGTCCCTCTCCTTTACAGATATGTCGGGGATGTCAATAACAGATGGGACGCGGTCATTGGAACGTAAAACTCATCGACGTAAAGGTAGCACTGGGCGGATAGAGTTGCCTACCCTGAACCCACTTCCCTCGTCAATTACATTTGATTTAAGGTACGTATCATAATCACAAGCGAAAGCTCCTGAAAGACCAACAGAGATACTGTAAGTTGTAACTTTTAGAAGCATAAGGTATTATAATAGCTTCCAACAAACATTGATCTGTTTTGTTCACTTGATCAGATCATTACACACTGCTTTGAACCAGATGAGATATCTATCATAGCAGACTGTAATCAGAGATCTCATAGCAGACTGTAATCAGATCTCATAGCAGACTGTAATCAGAGTTCTCATAGCAGACTGTAATCAGATCTCATAGCAGACTGTAATCAGAGATCTCATAGCAGACTGTAATCAGAGATCTCATATCAGACTGTAATCAGAGATCTCATAGCAGACTGTAGTCAGAGATCTCATAGCAGACTGTAATCAGATCTTATAGCAGACTGTAATCAGAGATCTCATAGCAGACTCTAATCAGAGATCTCATAGCAGACTGTAATCAGAGATCTCATATCAGACTGTAATCAGATCTCATAGCAGACTGTAATCAGAGATCTCATAGCAGACTGTAATCAGAGATCTCATAGCACACTGTAATCAGAGATCTCATAGCACACTGTAATCAGAGATCTCAGCAGACTTCATGTAATGAGAGATCTCAGCAGACTGTAATCAGAGATCTCAGCAGACTGTAATCAGAGATCTCAGCAGACTTCATGTAATGAGAGATCTCATAGCAGACTGTAATGAGAGATCTCAGCAGACTGTAATCAGAGATCTCATAGCAGACTGTAATCAGAGATCTCATGATCATAGCAGACTGTAATCAGAGATCTCATAGCAGACTGTAATAAGAGATCTCATAGCAGACTTGGTTGACATAGCTTCAGTTAATGTATACATTATATAAAATATAACTGTTACCCCCTGGGTTATCTGAAGTTGATTTTGCAAATAGCTTAAAAATGCCTTATTTTGCATTCTTGGGTCTATACACTGGTGCAGTAAATACACAGGAAATTACAGTAATTGAATAACAGTAAGAATGAAACTGGCCTATTTGACATCTTTTGGTGGATTTTCAGGAGGTCACATAGACAACAGTATTATGTAGGTAGCAATGTCAACACAATAAAAAAAACAACAAAAAACCCCAAAATATTTGAAATTTTATCACAATAAAATTAATCAAATTTCCATAGCCGTTGTCATTTCTCCCAACAGGAAGGTACAGCAGATGACAGAGATTCGGACCGATGTGGGCTATGCGAGGGCCTGGGTCAGACTTGCCCTGGAGAAAAAAGTTCTGTCAGCCCACCTCAAGATCTTACTAGGCAATGCTGAGCTTCTGAGGTGAGTATAGTAATAACGTAACACCACAGCTATATCACCATGTCAGGTTTATACCCTAACACCACAGCTCTATCGCCACGTCAGGTTTATACCCTAACACCACAGCTCTATCACCATGTCAGGTTTATACCCTAACACCACAGCTCTATCACCACGTCAGGTTTATACCCTAACACCACAGCTCTATCACGTCAGGTTTATACCCTAACACCACAGCTCTATCACCATGTCAGGTTTATACCCTAACACCACAGCTCTATCACCACGTCAGGTTTATACCCGAACACCACAGCTCTATCACCACGTCAGGTTTATACCCTAACACCACAGCTCTATCACCACGTCAGGTTTATACCCTAACACCACAGATCTATCACCACGTCAGGTTTACACCCTAACACCACAGCTCTATCACCACGTCAGGTTTATACCCTAACACCACAGCTCTATCACCACGTCAGGTTTATACCCTAACACCACAGCTCTATCACTACGTCAGGTTTATACCCTAACACCACAGCTCTATCACCACGTCAGGTTTATACCCTAACACCACAGCTCTATCACCACGTCAGGTTTATACCCTAACACCACAGCTCTATCACCACGTCAGGTTTATACCCTAACACCACAGCTCTATCACCACGTCAGGTTTATACCCTAACACCACAGCTCTATCACCACGTCAGGTTTATACCCGAACACCACAGCTCTATCACCACGTCAGGTTTATACCCGAACACCACAGCTCTATCACCACGTCAGGTTTATACCCTAACACCACAGCTCTATCACCACGTCAGGTTTATACCCTAACACCACAGCTCTATCACCACGTCAGGTTTATACCCTAACACCACAGCTCTATCACCACGTCAGGTTTATACCCTAACACCACAGCTCTATCACCACGTCAGGTTTATACCCTAACACCACAGCTCTATCACCACGTCAGGTTTATACCCTAACACCACAGCTCTATCACCACGTCAGGTTTATACCCTAACACCACAGCTCTATCACCACGTCAGGTTTATACCCTAACACCACAGCTCTATCACCACGTCAGGTTTATATCAGTGATCACCACGGGCTGTTTTACTATGGAGCAGCGCCATAGTAAAATGTCTACCCGCCACAGTAAAATCATGTAGCGCCATAGTAAAAAAAATCTGCCCCGCCCATCTTCGTATTCAAAACTCTGTTAACCCGTGGTGAGCCCCAGATACCGCCGACTGTGTAGTGTTTTACTGACTGCACAGGTAAGAGCTTGAGGCCAGTTTATTACCTGTTCACACGCCAGGGCGACTTTTGACACTTCATTCAATGACCCTGACGTCCAATACCCCGACGAATTAACCGATGTAATTATATCAATCATGCCAATATTAATTGATCAGGCCGCGGACCGCGTGTTTGTGTTTTGACAGCGGTTGATCTGTGTCGAATAAAGGCTTAAATGACTTCGACAATTAAAGTCAAACGCATATATGACCCTGATGACTTTGTAACACACGTGACATGGATGTTGCGTTTGCAAAACGAAAGTAACATGGACTGTAGAACAAAAAGACCGTTGATGATAATTTCATTCTGTAATCATGAAGCGGCAACTAAAGCAGCAGTCTATTGAATCATTTTTCGAGAATTCGCCGAAACGATAGAAGGCTTAGCCCGGTCTGTTCACCGACAAAGTCAAAACACAGATCGTCATTTTTACCGACTGAATGAAGAAAAATATTCATGGCTAAAGTACGACGAAGATGAAGGTAAGTTATTTAGGTGTCATATGGTTACTAAAATGTATTTTGTATGATATAAATCTCTTACATGTCATAATAAAATATAAATTTTTTAAATCATTTTTTTAAAAAATGTTATTGGCTAGTTTGTATGACTGATTTATAGGCGTATATTTAATGTAAAAAAATTAGATAGATCTAATAGATGTCTAGTTGATATTTGATAAAAATGTATTATTTCCAAATTTCACATTAGTGACTAATATATACTGACTTTGTTTAATCACAAAACCAAAAATTAAAATTAATTCTTTTTCAATATTTTCAGTGATTAGGTGAAAGTATTTATCTAGAGTGAAAGTTTCATGTTTAAACATTTTATTAATTTATTTTTATTAACTTTGAATGTTTCATTTGATTTGTAGGCATGTTTTGTAAGCAGTCTGCTTACAAAACTTAGCAGACTTATGGACAGAGATCAGAAAAAGAAATATCACTATCGCCACATTGTTTGATCCTGATGACAATTAAGTGTGAAGTTGTGCTGTAAGAAAAAGGACAATTTGTGTGTGAAAATGACTGACAATTGTGACAGTGGAAATCATATTATATTAGTGCTGTGACATTACATATTGCTATTGTGTTTAGTGTGATATCATAGTGCTTATTATTTTAAGAAATTTGAGCTTTGGAAGTGTATCAGTAACATTTAATTAGTAATCTGAAAGAGAGATAGAGAGAGACCATGAGTTTGAGAAAGTCTGAGTTGGTAAAGAGAATGAAGAACGAGCAATGTATTAATTTAAGGATGTACAAATATGGATGAGTCAGAGATTGGTAAATGCTGATTGCTGTATTTATTTTTCTTACATATTGAATAAATAAATTCATATTACCATGATTAAAATAGTTTATCATTATTTCTGAAAACAATTTCTAAGAGGATTTTACTAACGACTGCACAACAAATCATCTCCCTAAAAATGAAAAGGGACATAACTCATGTAAACAAATTATCTCCCTTTAATTAATTAATATTGGTCTTGCGGCGCGCTGGGAAAATGATCCCGCAGTTTCCTCCATAGTAAAATCTGAAGTCATGGTGATCCCTGTTATATCCTAACACCACAGCTCTATCACTACGTCAGGTTTATACCCTAACACCACAGCTCTATCACCACGTCAGGTTTATACCCTAACACCACAGCTCTATCACCATGTCAGGTTTATACCCTAACACCACAGCTCTATCACCACGTCAGGTTTATACCCTAACACCACAGCTCTATCACCACGTCAGGTTTATACCCTAACACCACAGCTCTATCACCACGTCAGGTTTATACCCTAACACCACAGCTCTATCACCACGTCAGGTTTATACCCTAACACCACAGCTCTATCACCACGTCAGGTTTATACCCTAACACCACAGCTCTATCACCACGTCAGGTTTATACCCTAACACCACAGCTCTATCACCAGGTCAGGTTTATACCCTAACACCACAGCTCTATCACCATGTCAGGTTTATACCCTAACACCACAGCTCTATCACCACGTCAGGTTTATACCCTAACACCACAGCTCTATCACCTCGTCAGGTTTATACCCTAACACCACAGCTCTATCACCACGTCAGGTTTATACCCTAACACCACAGCTCTATCACCATGTCAGGTTTATACCCTAACACCACAGCTCTATCACCTGGTCAGGTTTATACCCTAACACCACAGCTCTATCACCACGTCAAATTTATACCCTAACACCACAGCTCTATCACCACGTCAGGTTTATACCCTAACACCACAGCTCTATCACCATGTCAGGTTTATACCCTAACACCACAGCTCTATCACCTGGTCAGGTTTATACCCTAACACCACAGCTCTATCACCACGTCAAGTTTATACCCTAACACCACAGCTCTATCACCACGTCAGGTTTATACCCTAACACCACAACTCTATCACCACGTCAGGTTTATACCCTAACACCACAGCTCTATCACCACGTCAGGTTTATACCCTAACACCACAGCTCTATCACCACGTCAGGTTTATACCCTAACACCACAGCTCTATCACCACGTCAAGGTTTATACCCTAACACCACAGCTCTATCACCACGTCAGGTTTATACCCTAACACCACAGCTCTATTACCAGGTCAGGTTTATACCCTAACACCACAGCTCTATCACCACGTCAGGTTTATACCCTAACACCACAGCTCTATCACCACGTCAGGTTTATACCCTAACACCACAGCTCTATCACCACGTCAGGTTTATACCCTAACACCACAGCTCTATCACCACGTCAGGTTTATACCCTAACACCACAGCTCTATCACCACGTCAGGTTTATACCCTAACACCACAGCTCTATCACCACGTCAGGTTTATACCCTAACACCACAGCTCTATCGCCACGTCAGGTTTATACCCTAACACCACAGCTCTATCACCACGTCAGGTTTATACCCTAACACCACAGCTCTATCACCATGTCAGGTTTATACCCTAACACCACAGCTCTATCACCACGTCAGGTTTATACCCTAACACCACAGCTCTATCACCACGTCAGGTTTATACCCTAACACCACAGCTCTATCACCTTGTCAGGTTTATACCCTAACACCACAGCTCTATCACCACGTCAGGTTTATACCCTAACACCACAGCTCTATCACCACGTCAGGTTTATACCCTAACACCACAGCTCTATCACCACGTCAGGTTTATACCCTAACACCACAGCTCTATCACCACGTCAGGTTTATATCCTAACACCACAGCTCTATCACCACGTCAGGTTTATACCCTAACACCACAGCTCTATCACCACGTCAGGTTTATACCCTAACACCACAGCTCTATCACCACGTCAGGTTTATACCCTAACACCACAGCTCTATCACCACGTCAGGTTTATACCCTAACACCACAGCTCTATCACCACGTCAGGTTTATACCCTAACCTACCCGTCAGGTTATACCTACACCACAGCTCTATCACCATGTCAGGTTTATACCCTAACACCACAGCTCTATCACCACGTCAGGTTTATACCCTAACACCACAGCTCTATCACCATGTCAGGTTTATACCCTAACACCACAGCTCTATCACCATGTCAGGTTTATACCCTAACACCACAGCTCTATCACCACGTCAGGTTTATACCCTAACACCACAGCTCTATCACCACGTCAGGTTTATACCCTAACACCACAGCTCTATCACCACGTCAGGTTTATACCCTAACACCACAGCTCTATCACCACGTCAGGTTTATACCCTAACACCACAGCTCTATCACCACGTCAGGTTTATACCCTAACACCACAGCTCTATCACCACGTCAGGTTTATACCCTAACACCACAGCTCTATCACCACGTCAGGTTTATACCCTAACACCACAGCTCTATCACCACGTCAGGTTTATACCCTAACACCACAGCTCTATCACCACAGTCAGGTTTATACCCTAACACCACAGCTCTATCACCACGTCAGGTTTATACCCTAACACCACAGCTCTATCACCACGTCAGGTTTACACCCTAACACCACAGCTCTATCACCACGTCAGGTTTATACCCTAACACCACAGATCTATCACCACATCAGGTTTATACCCTAACACCACAGCTCTATCACCACGTCAGGTTTATACCCTAACACCACAGATCTATCACCACGTCGGGTTTATACCCTAACACCACAGCTCTATCACCACGTCCGGTTTATACCCTAACACCACAGATCTATCACCACATTAGGTTTACACCCTAACACCACAGCTCTATCACCACGTCAGGTTTATACCCTAACACCACAGCTCTATTACCATGTCAGGTTTATACCCTAACACCACAGCTCTAAAATTTGATATAATTACAGGAGTTGTTATAAGTGGTATACATCTTTATATAATTACTGGAGTCTGTATAAGTGGTATACATCTTTATATAATTACTGGAGTCTGTATAAGTGGTATACATCTTTATATAATTACTGGAGTTGCATCTTTATATAATTACAGGAGTCCAGTGGTATACATCTTTATATAATTACTGGAGTCTGTATAAGTTGTATACATCTTTATATAATTACAGGAGTCTGTATAAGTGGTATACATCTTTGATATAATTACTGGAGTCTGTATAAGTTGTATACATCTTTATATAATTACTGGAGTCTGTATAAGTGTTATACATCTTTATATAATTACAGTATTTTGTATAAGTGGTATACATCTTTATATAATTACAGGAGTCTGTATAAGTGGTATACATCTTTATATAATTACAGGAGTTTGTATAAGCGATACGCATTCCTGAGATGTGAGGACGAGAGAGAACAGTTCCTGTATCATCTCTTGTCTCTGAATGCTGTTGACTATTCCTGCTTCACCAACAGCTTCACAAACACAAGTAAGTTGTCCAGTGAAATAACACCCTTCAATCAAATGCCTTACCCTCCCGTCCAAAACTTAATCTTCTAGTCAAATGCCTCAAACTGCAGTGTAACATTTCACCCTCTAGTCTATTGCTTCAACCTTCAGTCCGATACTTTACCCTTCAGACCAATACTTCACCCTTCAGACCAATACTTCACCCTTCAGACCAATACTTCACCCTTCAGACCAATACTTCACCCTTCAGTCCAATACTTTACCCTTCAGACCAATACTTCACCCTTCAGTCCAATACTTTACCCTTCAGACCAATACTTCACCCTTCAGTCCAATACTTTACCCTTCAGACCAATACTTCACCCTTCAGACCAATACTTTACCCTTCAGACCAATACTTCACCCTTCAGTCAAACATTCCACCCTTCAGACCAACACACCTCACTCTCCAGTACAATATTTGTGTATGTATGTATGTTTATGTATAAAACATTTAAGGTTATCTAGAAAATTAAGGCCTTGTTGCCCAGCACTACTGCATCACTCCAGTGTAATGTTAGTGTTTGTATGTTGGTAAGGGCTGTAAGTATACCTGATAAAGACCAACATATACCCCACTATGTAGATCCTGTCTCACCACTACTGTGTAATGTTAGTATGTTGGTAAGGGCTGTAAGTATACCTGATAAAGACTAACATATACCCCACTACGTAGATCCTGTCTCACCACTACTGTGTAATGTTAGTATGTTGGTAAGGGCTGTAAGTATACCTGATAAAAACCAACATATACCCCACTACGTAGATCCTGTCTCACCACTACTGTGTAATGTTAGTATGTTGGTAAGGGCTGTAAGTATACCCGATAAAGACCAACATACACCCCACTATGTAGATCCTGTCTCACCACTACTGTGTAATGTTAGTATGTTGGTAAGGGCTGTAAGTATACCTGATAAAGACCAACATATACCCCACTACGTAGATCCTGTCTCACCACTACTGTGTCATACATCAGCTGTCATTGGTCTTTACAGTGGTTCCCTACAAAATCCTCATCTACCCATGTCCTAAGTTTGGATGTTCTACAACGAGTGCAAACCCTTGGATCAACCTGGCAGGCCAGGCTGGAGAAACAGGGGTCACAGAGATAGCCAAGGGTCTCCTGGAGTTCAACCTTGAGGTAGGTTATATATCACAGATAGCCAAGGGTCTCCTGGAGTTCAACCTTGAGGTAGGTTATATATCACAGATAGCCAAGGGTCCCCTAGAATTCAACCTTGAATGTAGGTTACATATAGCAGATATCCAAGGGTCTCCTAGAATTCAACCTTGATGTAGGTTACATATCGAAGATAGCCAAAGGTCGCCTGGAGTTCAGCCTTGAGATACATTAAACTTTTACAGTGTAAAGTTATGATAATTTGTTTCTTTTAACTTCAGATACCACTTAAGCATGATGTATAAAAATATTTTTTATTTCAGCACAAAAACCTTGGTGTGTTGACAACATTGAGAATTGGCCATGACAACAGTGGCATGACACCTCGTTGGCTTGTTGACTACGTACTAGTACGCAACGACCTGACAGGACACGTCTACAAGTAAGTCACACATGCAATGTTTTATTGCATTTTTGTCAGTTACATATAGAAATTTATCCTTCTGATAAATCTTCTGGAAAACACTGAAGCAATGAGCAGTGAATATATGAAATTTTGCAGTGAAAATATAAATTTTTCATTTTTGACCTATCAGAGTGAACGTTAGTGCTGGTATTCACCTCATGGAAACTTGCTGACTTTTCCAATCAAAGGGAAGATAGATCAATGAGTTATTTTGCTGTATTTCTGAAATATTCAGACTTGTTTTTGACAAAATACTCACTTGACGATAGCTTTTCATGCACAGATTCTCCGATAACAGCAGAAAACGCTTAAATTGCATTGATCAGTCCTTTCAAAATGAAATGGAGTGATGCCACAAAGAGAAGACGTTATGAATTATGTTACTGATTGCCGTTGAATATAACATGTATTTCACGAGTATGACACAATATTGAATTATTCTGTCATACGAGTGAAATACATGTTATATTCAACGGGAAACCATTCAATATCCTCTATATATATCAGCAGTCTATATTATGATATTTGTGTACAGTTTTGTATTTTTTCTAAAGTACAAGTTTTTACGTAGTTTTGATATATTTCAGGTTTAACTGCGGTCGATGGTTAGGGAAGGGTGTGGATGATGGGAGTACAGAGCGCCTCCTAGTGGCAGAAGTTATCCCTAAAACATCGGACATGGATGGTAATCACAACCATTTCATGTTTCTCACTCAATCAGAAATTTTCATTTACCGCTCTAGCAGTGATCAGAAACCTTGTATGGAATATTTTAGTAATACCTTTAACCTTAAAATAAATATGACTTCTGCAGCACGATCACAAATGTGTATATTTGACTTTTTAACCCTGGTAAATCCTAGCCACAATATACTGCTGGGCTAAGGATATCTTCTCTTTAGCTCCATTGGTTAAGACTAGTAAGCCAGAGGTCCCTGGTTCGATCTCTAAATTTAATTAATCTTGTACTCTGTTACAACTTCATGACGACAGTAGAGCAGTCAACCTGCCAGCAAATTGGATGTTTTTATACTGCTGAGCTTTCATCTGACCTCCCTGATTATTTCTAATCTGTTGAACTGATTTTTAACAGAAGGAGAAAGGATGTCAAAATTTTACTGATATGTCCATAGTCTATACTTGTATGCCAGGTGTTATTAATAATATATAGATGGTTTTGCCTTATCAACAGAGGACCAATGATTTCAAGTTGTATTTGATATATAGAGTAAGGAATATTTCAGTTATGTTTACATTGTATTATGTTGTATACACTACAGGACTGGACCTAGCCGTGCTAGTCTCTTCATGTTTACATTGTATTATGTTTTATACACTACAGGACTGTACCTAGCTGTGCTAGCCTCTTCATGTTTACATTGTATTATGTTGTATACACT
The DNA here is from genome assembly GCF_902652985.1 of Pecten maximus. Taxonomy (NCBI): domain Eukaryota; kingdom Metazoa; phylum Mollusca; class Bivalvia; order Pectinida; family Pectinidae; genus Pecten; species Pecten maximus. The sequence goes on from NC_047019.1 coordinate 47,964,862, forward strand.
ACAGGACTGGACCTAGCAGTGCTAACCTCTTCATGTTTACATTGTATTATGTTGTATACACTACAGGACTGGACCTAGCTGTGCTAGTCTCTTCATGTTTACATTGTATTATGTTGTATACACTACAGGACTGGACCTAGCCGTGCTAGCCTCTTCATGTTTACATTGTATTATGTTGTATACACTACAGGACTGGACCTAGCAGTGCTAACCTCTTCATGTTTACATTGTATTATGTTGTATACACTACAGGACTGGACCTAGCTGTGCTAGCCTCTTCATGTTTACATTGTATTATGTTGTATACACTACAGGACTGGACCTAGCTGTGCTAGCCTCTTCATGTTTACATTGTATTATGTTGTATACACTACAGGACTGGACCTAGCTGTGCTAGCCTCTTTATGTTTACATTGTATTATGTTGTATACACTACAGGACTGGACCTAGCCGTGCTAGCCTCTTCATGTTACATTGTATTATGTTGTATACACTACAGGACTGGACCTAGCCGTGCTAGCCTCTTCATGTTTACATTGTATTATGTTGTATACACTACAGGACTGGACCTAGCCGTGCTAGCCTCTTCATGTTTACATTGTATTATGTTGTATACACTACAGGACTGGACCTAGCTGTGCTAGCCTCTTCATGTTTACATTGTATTATGTTGTATACACTACAGGACTGGACCTAGCAGTGCTAGCCTCTTCATGTTTACATTGTATTATGTTGTATACACTACAGGACTGGACCTAGCAGTGCTAGCCTCTTCATGTTTACATTGTATTATGTTGTATACACTACAGGACTGGACCTAGCAGTGCTAGCCTCTTCATGTTTACAATTGTATTATGTTGTAATACACTACAGGACTGGACCTAGCCTGTGCTAGCCTCTTCATGTTTACATTGTATTATGTTGTATACACTACAGGACTGGACCTAGCCGTGCTAGCCTCTTCATGTTTACAATTGTATTATGTTGTATACACTACAGGACTGGACCTAGCCGTGCTAGCCTCTTCATGTTACATTGTATTATGTTGTTATACACTACAGGACTGGACCTAGCCTGCTAGCCTCTTCATGTTTACATTGTATTATGTTGTATACACTACAGGACTGGACCTAGCTGTGCTAGCCTCTTCATGTTTACATTGTATTATGTTGTATACACTACAGGACTGGACCTAGCCGTGCTAGCCTCTTCATGTTTACATTGTATTATGTTGTATACACTACAGGACTGGACCTAGCCGTGCTAGCCTCTTCATGTTTACATTGTATTATGTTGTATACACTACAGGACTGGACCTAGCCTTGCTAGCCTCTTCATGTTTACATTGTATTATGTTGTATACACTACAGGACTGGACCTAGCTGTGCTAGCCTCTTCATGTTTACATTGTATTATGTTGTATACACTACAGGACTGGACCTAGCTGTGCTAGCCTCTTCATGTTTACATTGTATTATGTTGTATACACTACAGGACTGGACCTAGCCGTGCTAGCCTCTTCATGTTTACATTGTATTATGTTGTATACACTACAGGACTGGACCTAGCTGTGCTAGCCTCTTCATGTTTACATTGTATTATGTTGTATACACTACAGGACTGGACCTAGCTGTGCTAGCCTCTTCATGTTTACATTGTATTATGTTGTATACACTACAGGACTGGACCTAGCCGTGCTAGCCTCTCATGTTTACATTGTATTATGTTGTATACACTACAGGACTGGACCTAGCTGTGCTAGCCTCTTCATGTTTACATTGTATTATGTTGTATACACTACAGGACTTGACCTAGCTGTGCTAGCCTCTTCATGTTTACATTGTATTATGTTGTATACACTACAGGACTGGACCTAGCTGTGCTAGCCTCTTCGTCGCCCAGGAGTATGTCACCAAACTCACCCAAAAAGTCCTCAGATCAGAGTATGTATACATAGAGACATTACTGACTGTTTATTTATCCATTTGAGCAATACAGGCCCAATAGGCCACTTGCTTAACTATATAGTGTAAAAAGTTATTAGAAATAGATTCATTTTTAGACAAAGTCTCAAGTGACCTATTCTAATCGCCTTATGTCTGTCGTTGTCTGTCGTGCGTCTGTAAACAATTTACACTTTCAACTTCTCCAAAACAGCTGAACCAAATTCAATGAAATTTGGCAGGAAGCTTCCATAGCCTAAGGTCAACTAAAATTATAAACTATATATGGTGCCGACCCCACAGAGGTCTGAGAGGTGGGGTCAAAAAGGGTCAAATTGACAAAAATTTCAAAAATCTTCTTCTTAACTCCCAGATATGGTAGAATCAAATACTCTCATAGATAGAAAGGTCTAAAGGTTCTTTACCAAAATTGTGAATTTCATGACCCTGGGGTCTCACGTTTCCCCCTGGGAGGGGGTAAAGTTTACTATAGTTTATATAACGTTTTTGAACATTATTTGTTCAATTTCCATTGGAAATAATACAAACTTGGTTAGAATTATCATTACTTTACTATAATTCATATCGGGAAATCACAATTTTGACTATCATTTGTTTGATTTCTATTGGAATTCATTCTAACTTTGTCAACATTATCAGAATAAGATGACAGTTTGATGGTATGCATGTTGGCACTGACTGACCTCCAGGTTGCTGATGGTTGGGGCCAAAAAGGGTCAATTAAATTAGCTTAAATATTTCAAAACACAGGTGCCTGTTAAGGCCCATGGGCCTCTTGTTTCTCTGGAGATCTCCTATGTTCTTTTGACCAATTTCTTTGAAATTTGGTAGGGTTTTAAATCGTGATATTGATTTATGTTTGACAATCTGAAGACTTAACTCTTGATTACTTGTATGCTTCACATGTACAGTACTCTTGTGTTTATAAACACATGCACATATAGTTCCTTGCTTTTTAGAAGTCAATGTTCTTTAATTTTAAAATTTTTTTTTTTGAAGATTTGAAAATTCCAATGATACAAGAAATGCTTGGTCACGCTGTCAACAATCTGGTAAAACACTACTACAAGCCAGAGAAAGAGGTGACATAGTTTTCCTTACAATGTGTAATATATGACAGTAAATTGATAGTTTTCCTTACAATGTGTAATATATGGACAGTAAATTGATAGTTTTCCTATAGTTTTCCTTACAATGTGTAATATATGACAGTAAATTGATAGTTTTCCTTACAATGTGTAATATATGACAGTAAATTGATAGTTTTCCTTACAATGTGTAATATATGGACAGTAAATTGATAGTTTTCCTTACAATGTGTAATATATGACAGTAAATTGATAGTTTTCCTTACAATGTGTAATATATGGACAGTAAATTGATAGTTTTCCTTACAATGTGTAATATATGGACAGTAAATTGATAGTTTTCCTTACAATGTGTAATATATGGACAGTAAATTGATAGTTTACCTCACAATGTGTAATATATGGACAGTAAATTGATAGTTTTCCTTACAATGTGTAATATATGGACAGTGAATTGAGGATTTTTTTAAAAATGTAATTGATTTGATTGTATTTGGACCTTGAGAAACTATCTGTCAATGTTAATGATATATGAAATGGATCATTGTTAGAAAGTGTTATAATTAGTTATATTTGTGTAGCGTGGCAGTCTGACATTCCTACTGTGTGGGGACCGGGGACTGGTACACTGTATGGAGCTGGTATTCCAAAGTGGTTTCAGATCCTCACGACTCTTTCGGAACAAGTTCTTCATCTGGGATTATCTAGGTAGGTCATGTATTTATTGAGTTTATCATATTACAATCAAATATAGTGAAGTTTCGAAGTGTCCAGAGAATCAAGCATCAGATGTCCTCTTCCTGTGTGTATACCTAAGGAGTGAAGTAAAAAATGATAATAATTTCAATAAAATGTTTAAAGTAAGTTTATGTGACAAATTGTTTGAATATCTTGTCATGTATACTTATCTGTGTACCTATAATTATTTACTTTGTTTACAGAGAAGGTAAAGGGTCACTTTGAATGTGTGCTGAGTGGGGAAGTGAGAAGGCCAATGACAGAGGGAGCCAAGGCTGGCTACTGGCTCTTCTGTAACATCCTTACTAAAATAAACAGTGCTGCCGAAACTGTAGGCAAGGATGGGAAGTTCCAGATCTTTGTTTGTGTGGGCATCAGGTGAGTATCGCTTATGTGAAGATCTTTGTTTGTGTGGGCGTCAGGTGAGTATTGCCTATGTGAAGATCTTTGTTTGTGTGGGCGTCAGGTTATCATCTCCTATGTGAAGATCTTTGTTTGTGTGGGCGTCAGGTCATCATCTCCAATGTGAAGATCTTTGTTTGTGTGGGTATCGTGTTATCATCTCCTATGTGAAGATCTTTGTGTGGGCGTCAGGTTATCATCTCCAATGTGAAGATCTTTGTTTGTGTGGGCATCAGGTTATCTCCTATGTGAAGATCTTTGTTTGTGTGGGCGTCAGGTTATCATCTCCTATGTGAAGATCTTTGTTTGTGGGGGCATGGGGTTATTATCTCCTATGTGAAGATCTTTGTGTGGGCGTCAGGTTATCATCTCCTATGTGAAGATCCTTGTTTGTGTGGGCATCAGGTTATCATCTCCTATGTGAAGATCTTTGTTTGTGTGGGCATGAGGTTATCATCTCCTATGTGAAGATCTTTGTTTGTGTGGGCATCAGGTTATCATCTCCTATGTGAAGATCTTTGTGTGGGCATCAGGTTATTATCTCCTATGTGAAGATCTTTGTTTGTGTGGGCATCAGGTTATCATCTCCTATGTGAAGATATTTGTTTGTGTGGGCATCAGGTGAGCATCTCCTATGTGAAGATCTTTGTTTGTGTGGGCATCAGGTCATCATCTCCTATGTGAAGATCTTTGTTTGAGTGGGCATCATGTTATCATCTCCTATGTGAAGATCTTTGTTTGTGTGGGCGTCAAGTTATCATCTCCTATGTGAAGATCTTTGTTTGTGTGGGCGTCAGGTTGTCATCTCCTATGTGAAGATCTTTGTTTGTGTGGGCGTCAAGTTATCATCTCCTATGTGAAGATCTTTGTTTGTGTGGGCGTCAAGTTATCATCTCCTATGTGAAGATCTTTGTTTGTGTGGGCATCAAGTTATCATATCGTATGTGAAGATCTTTGTTTGTGTGGGCATTGGGTTATTATCTCCTATGTGAAGATCTTTGTTTGTGGGGGCATTAGGATATCATCTCCTATGTGAAGATCTTTGTTTGAGTGGGCATCATGTTATCATCTCCTATGTGAAGATCTTTGTTTGTGTGGGCGTCAAGTTATCATCTCCTATGTGAAGATCTTTGTTTGTGTGGGCGTCAGGTTGTCATCTCCTATGTGAAGATCTTTGTTTGTGTGGGTATCATGTTATCATGTCCTATGTGAAGATCTTTGTTTGTGTGGGCGTCAAGTTATCATCTCCTATGTGAAGATCTTTGTTTGTGTGGGCGTCAGGTTGTCATCTCCTATGTGAAGATCTTTGAGTGGGCATCAGGTGAGCATCTCCTATGTGAAGATCTTTGTTTGTGTGGGCATCAGGTTATCATCTCCTATGTGAAGATCTTTGTTTGTGTGGGCATTGGGTTATCATCTCCTATGTGAAGATCTTTGTTTGTGTGAGCGTCAGGTTATCATCTCCTATGTGAAGATCTTTGTTTGTGTGGGCGTCATGTTATCATCTCCTATGTGAAGATCTTTGTTTGTGTGGGCGTCATGTTATCATCTCCTATGTGAAGATCTTTGTTTGTGTGGGCGTCAGGTTATTATCTCCTATGTGAAGATCTTTGTTTGTGTGGGCGTCAGGATATCATCTCCTATGTGAAGATCTTTGTTTGTGTGGGCATTAGGATATCATCTCCTATGTGAAGATCTTTGTGTGGGTATCATGTTATCATCTCCTATGTGAAATATCAGGCAGTACTTCAGTACATTACCACCAGTGTTTACTAACATGTGGAAGGTATTGTATGTTGATTGGCAGATATAAGACTACATATAAGACTGCTTTAAAAACAGTTTATTGTTTACTACAGCATTGGGGGTCATTAGACACACTTCACTTGAAATATGTGTATATTACATGTGAAAAGTCAGGAGAGAAAAAGTCATGATGATTGAGGTATTTTGTGTTGTAATAAATCTTCTTTTTATTTCCACAGGGACCATGTGATACAGAAAATGCTTCCTCTGATAGCAAACACCCCAGTGACAGCGACCATGTTTGAGGAACACTCGTTCTTTCGTGACCAAAGCCTTACCAACTACCTCGTACACATCCTTGGCACACTGGATGAGTTCCACATCGTACTAGAGGCGTCACTGTTACGAGGATTGTCCATTTAACTATGGAAGACATCATTCTTACCAAGATTAACTAGCGGAGACATCATTTTTACGAGGATTTAATTAGCAGAGACATCATTTTTATGGGGATTTAAGAAGCAGAGGCATCATTTTTATGGGGATTTAACCAGTGGGGACCTCATTTTAATGTGGATTTAACTAGGGAGACATCATTTTTACGAGGATTCAATAATGGGTGACATTATTGTAATAGTGATTTAACAAGCCATGACATCATTCTTATGCAGATTACAGATAACAAAACAATCGAACATGTTATATACAGAATATTCTTTATAGACCATTTTAACAGACGGTTCTTAGGAAATCGCCAACCGGTATCATCCCAATACTATGTCAGGGGTGGCCAGCAGGTATCATCCCAATACTATGTCAGGGGTGGCCAGCAGGTATCATCCCAATACTATGTCAGGGGTGGCCAACAGGTATCATCCCAATACTATGTCAGGGGTGGCCAACAGGTATCATCCCAATACTATGTCAGGGGTGGCCAACAGGTATCATCCCAATACTATGTCAGGGGTGGCCAACAGGTATCATCCCAATACTATGTCAGGGGTGGCCAACAGGTATCATCCCAATGCTATGTCAGGGGTGGCCAACAGGTATCATCCCGCCAACAGGTATCATCCCAATACTATGTCAGGGGTGGCCAACAGGTATCACCCCAATACTATGTCAGGGGTGGCCAACAGGTATCATCCCAATACTATGTCAGGGGTGGCCAACAGGTATCATCCCAATACTATGTCAGGGGTGGCCAACAGGTATCATCCCAATACTATGTCAGGGGTGGCCAACAGGTATCATCCCAATACTATGTCAGGGGTGGCCAACAGGTATCATCCCAATACTATGTCAGGGGTGGCCAACAGGTATCATCCCAATACTATGTCAGGGGTGGTGACAATACTTAACTACCAACATCTCACCATCCTACAGTTCACAGGGTCAATTACAAAAAATAACCAACAGAGAAACATTAAATGTAGCACCTCCCAACAGCTTATCAGTTTTGATGTAGAAAAGTCACAGAATTGAGTAATGGCTAAAATAGGACAGTGATAGTTGTGTTCTTTTGTTTAGCCTCCTTACATCAGTCTCCTGTGTATTGTGCCGTTATCCAGTTTTGTGGTTTTGGGGAGAGATAAGTCTTTCAGTAACGATACTAATCCAGTAGTTTAATAATTATATTTCTTGTAGTTGAAGAAAAGAATAAGATGGCATAGCTTATTTCATCTAAAATAGACGGCTCTGTTAGAATTAATACTTTCCACTATAGATATACTTAGTTAGCTCTGTTAGAATGAATACTTTCTGCTATAGATATATTTAGTTAGCTCTGTTAGAATGAATACTCTCCATTAGATATACTTAGTTAGCTCTGTTAGAATTAATACTTTCCACTATAGATATACTTAGTTAGCTCTGTTAGAATGAATACTCTCCACTAGATATATTTAGTTAGCTCTGTTAGAATGAATACTTTCCACTAGATATACTTAGTTAGCTCTGTTAGAATGAATACTTTCCACTAGATATACTTAGTTGAGTATGAGATTTTGGATTAGAATCAACTTTCTGTTTCCCTGTTAAACTGTCAATATAATGAGATGTAGGATTAGAATCAACTTTCTGTTTTCCTGTTAAACTGTCAATATAATGAGATGTAGGATTAGAATCAACTTTCTGTTTCCCTGTTAAACTGTACCGTAGTATTCCTCACATGTTCCTAGTCCCATTTATTTATCGGTTTTTAAAAAAAAATGTGTGTGTTTCTAACAGAGAAAGTTCCTTTATTTTAGTACCAGTGCTACCCTGTGATGAGTTGCCTCCTCTTATATGAACCATACAAGTGGAGGCCATACATGCCCTCCCTTGGAACCCCACTTCAGTCAGATATTTTTTTTTTCTGGCTTGGCATTCAACAAACAGAAGTACCCTGTCCTTGATAAGGACCTCCTAGTTACCTTTATTTAACATTACATACATGTATGTTACATGTACTTAACTTGTGATAAACATTCTTGTGTTATGAGCTAATGTAGAATTATTTTTGTTGTATTTTTGTCACAGAATGATGCTGTTGGCAATACTGTTGGCATTTATTAGTCCCCTTTGATAAAACTGTAGATAACTTTAAGTTTCTTCCTATCCGTCTGTGTGTCCGTCGGTCTGTCAAACCGTCTACTCAGTTTTCCACACTTTTCTCAGTCATGCTTCAAAATATGCTGGTGAAAGTTGGTATGTAACTTAAGTATGAGTAGCTACAGATCAAGTTTGTGTTTCAGGGTTTTTGGATCAAGATCACTGCGGGGGCTGGTAGGGGACATGTATTGCTTTAGCAATACGCAGCATGCTTGTTTAATGAAAATAGAACATGGATCTAAGTAGGACATGGTTTTAACATATCCAAGGGATCTCTGTACAACCCAGCTATACAAAGCTACAACCCAGCTATACAAAGTAACAGCCCTGCTATATAAAGTTACAGTCCAGCTATCCAACACTACAACCCAGCTATACAAAGCTACAACCCAGCTATACAAAGTAACAGCCCTGCTATATAAAGTTACAGTCCAGCTATACAAAGTAACAGCCCTGCTATATAAAGCTACAGCCCAGCTATATAAAGTAACAGCCCTGCTATATAAAGTAACAGCCCAAATATATAAAGTAACAGCCCAGCTATACAAAGTTACAGCTCAGCTATATAAAGTTACAGCCCAGCTATATAAAGTAACAGTCCAGCTATATAAAGCTTCAGCTCAGCTGTATAAAGTAACAGCCCTGCTATATAAAGTTACAGCTCAGCTATATAAAGTTACAGCCCAGCTATACAAAGTTACAGCCCAGCTATATAAAGTTACAGCTCAGCTATAAAGTAACAGTCCAGCTATATAAAGCTTCAGCTCAGCTATATAAAGTTACAGCTCAGCTATACAAAGTTACAGCTCAGCTATATAAAGTTACAGCCCAGCTATAAAGTAACAGTCCAGCTATATAAAGCTTCAGCTCAGCTATATAAAGTTACAGCTCAGCTATATAAAGTTACAGCCCAGCTATACAAAGTAACAGCCCAGCTATACAAAGTAACAGTCCTGCTATATAAAGTAACAGCCCTGCTATACAAAGTAACAGCCCTGCTATATAAAGTAACAGCCCTTCTATACAAAGTAACAACCCTGCTATATAAAGTAACAGCCCAGCTATATAAAGTAACAGCCCTGCTATATAAAGTTACAGTCCAGCAATACAAAGTAACAGCCCTGCTATATAAAGTAACAGCCCAGCTATACAAAGTAACAGCCCTGCTATATAAAGTTACAGTCCAGCTATACAAAGTAACAGTCCAGCTATATAAAGTAACAGCCCAGCTATACAAAGTAACAGCCCTGCTATATAAAGTAACAGCCCAGCTATACAACGTTACAGCTCAGCTATATAAAGTAACAGTCCAGCTATACAACGTTACAGCTCAGCTATATAAAGTAACAGTCCAGCTATACAAAGTAACAGTCCAGCTATATAAAGTTACAGCCCAGCTATATAAAATAACAGCCCAGCTATACAAAGTAACAGCCTTGGTATATAAAGACACAACCCAGCTATATAAAGCTTCAGCCCAGCTATATAAAGTTACAACCCTGGTTTATAAAGACACAGCTCAGCTATAACCCAGCTATATCTGGGGAAATTTTCTTCCAAGTAATCAAATGATTATTGATCAATAATTGATCATCAATCATTTAAGAAATGTTGATGATGGATCATGAAATTTATATTGATTCCCAACACTAATAACAAGTGTGTTACCCTGCATTACCAGACCAATCCATCAAGTGTGTTACCCTGCATTACCAGACTAATCCATCAAGTGTGTTACCCTGCATTGCCAGACCAGTCCATTATTGTACGTACCTGTTATAGATACACTGTACAATCTAGTCAGGTCTTAAGAGGCTCAGTAGAACACATCACCACACTACAGTATTTATTGACCAATGGGATCTGTTCTAATCAATCTACCACTTAGTATCATATCTCTGTGCCATCTCCATGTTTGGTGCACGCCAAGATTTCTAGTCACTATCTATTATGTACAGACAATGGATGAGTGTTCATGATCTTTGACTCCATGTTAGGGGAACCAGGATGGTAGGTTATGATAAACAGGAATGAAGTGTGTGTACGAGGCATGTTACTGTTAAACAGGGTATCAGTGTGATGAAGATGAAACGAGTAAAGTGTAGGTGTACGCGGCTTGTACATGTCACTGTTAAACAGGGCTATTGTCAGTGTTCTAGTGATGCAGTTTATTATGTGCAATATTTGTGATCTATAAGATCACCACAAATTTCTATGTAATTTATTTGTTGTACAAGATAAAATACCAAACCCACCGACCCTATACCTGTTATAACCTGGCTACCTGGTTAACAGGATATTTTTATCATTTGCTCAACTTAGTTATAACAAGTAGTATTCTCTATTTGTTTTTTTCTTCTTTCATATGGATATTGATGAAAGTATTTATCTAGGAAATGTTTCGGTTATATTTCTTTATTACATTGTTTTGAATCATTGTCAAAATTATGAAGGTCCCACTGCACTCGAACTTATCAAAATATCACCAATTATTTACTAAGGAGGAGTTAGTCTCGAATAGTTTCAGAAATATTATTGGCTCTTTTTCAATGTATGTTAATGTGGGATTAGGAATTGAAAGTTTCATACTTTGACTTTTCTTGTAAGGAGTGTGACTTGTTTGTGTGGCATGAAGTGTGACTTGTTTGTGTGGCTTGGAACGTGACTTGTTTGTGTGGCTTGGAACGTGACTTGTGTGGCAAGGAATAGATTTTTTTGTGCAACAAGAGGAGTGTGATTTTTGGCGAGAAAGGTGGCATGAATTGTTTGTAGTAAGGAACATGACTTGTGTAGAAAGGAGTGTAATGTTGGTGTCTAAGAAAGGGTGAATTGTGTCTGTGTCCAAAGGAGGGATTGACTTGTATCCTTTTTAAGGTAGACAGATAAAGGTCTAATACCTTCATTGAAATGTTTATATAATTTTAGGTGTGTACCTTTTTCTCTTGGTAGAGGAAATATATCTTGGATCAAAATCCTTGATATAAGCAGAAATAATTGAAGATTGATGTGATATGTTCTTGTCCTATTTTATGAAATATTTTTACACTTTAAATCTTATTGACTGACTGCGTGTTTATAGTGACATAAGATTATTTAATGGTATGTACCAAGGGTTTTATAGACCTTGATGGTGTTTATATTATGGTCAGATGTAGGTGGCTAGGATCTGCAGAGAATCTTGTATTACAAGTATATTATTTAAAATGTTATAAGTAAGAGTATGGTTGTATGGGAGAGCGATATGGTTGTATGGGAGAGACGATTTTTATGTATGGCTTTGTTTTGGTGGATGAATGCATTGTACACCACTACATGGACGATATATTGTATACTTATACTAGGGTTGAATGTACAGGAGGGTTATATTGTACAAACGTTACCAAGGGAGTGTCATATCATGTGTGTTGCTTGCACATATATTTTAAAAATTTTGATACTTGACGTTTACTAAGACAATTAGTGTGTATCCTAAGTATGTATGTGTGACACATGTTGACCTTTGTTCATGTGTAATGACGGAATTTGATACTCAATATTTCCAAGAAGGCGTGCATGCCGTTGAATTGCAATAAACATGATGAATCCTTATTTCACAGTGTTTATCAGTTTGTTCCATTTTTAGCTCACCTGGACCGAAGGTCCGGTGAGCTTATGCCATGGTGCGGCGTCCATCGTCCATCGTCCGTCGTCCGTCCGTCAACATTTGCTTCAAATCGCTATTAGTCAAAAAGTTTTTATTGGATTTTGACCAAATTTGGTCAGAAACATCCTTGGCAGAAGGGGATCAGATTTTGCATAAATGGTGACTCTGACCCCCAAGGGGCCTGAGGGACGGGGCCCAATAGGGGAAATTGAGGCAATTCCTTTAAATCGCTACTAGTCATAAAGTTATGAATGGATTTGAACCCAATTTGGTCAGAAACATCCTTTGGGAAAGGGGAACAGATTTTGTATAAATGGTTACTCTGACCCCCAAGGGGCCAAAGGGGCGGGGCCTAATGGAGAAATAGAGGTAATTCCTTCAAATCGCTACTAGTCATAAAGTTATGAATGGCTTTGAACCCAATTTGGTCAGAAACATCCTTCAGGGAAGGGGAACAGATTTTGCATAAACGGTGACTCTGACCCCCAAGGGGCCAAAGGGGCGGGGCCTAATGGGGAAATAGAGGTAATTCCTTAAAATCGCTACTAGTCATAAAGTTATGAATGGATTTGAACCCAATTTGGTAAGAAACATTCTTGGGGGAAGGGGAACAGATTTTGCATAAATGGTGACTCTGACCCCCGAGGGGCAAAAGGGGCAGGGCCCCATATGGGAAATAGAAGTAATTCCTTTAAATCACTACTAGTCATAAATGCATGTTGTAAACTCTGAGAGAGTCTGGACTTCATTATTTCTTTAAAGCAGTTGGGATCCCCACGCTATAACCATATATAGCATTGTTTGAGATTAACAAACAAAAGGAATTGAACATGAACATTATTTTGACATTTGGTCAAATCAAACCAGGTGAGCGATACAGGCCCCATGGGCCTCTTGTATAAAATTATCTCCCCTGGCTTTTTGAGTAGATGTTAGATTATCTCCCCTATCCTCTGATGTTACATGTCTGTGATGTCCTAGTCCTCTAATGTTATATGTCTGTGATGTCCTACAGTCCTCTAATGTTATATGTCTGTGATGTCCTACAGTCCTCTAATGTTATATGTCTGTGATGTCCTACAGTCCTCTAATGTTACATGTCTGTGATGTCCTAGTCCTCTGTTATAATGATTAATCCTCTAAGGTTATATGTTTTGTGGTGTGTTATAATCCTCTAAGGTTATATGTTTTGAGGTGTTATAATCCTCTAAGGTTATATGTTTTGTGGTGTTATAATCCTCTAAGGTTATATGTTTTGTGGTGTGTTATAATCCTCTAAGGTTATATGTTTTGTGGTGTGTTATAATCCTCTAAGGTTATATGTTTTGTGGTGTTATAATCCTCTAAGGTTATATGTTTTGTGGTGTGTTATAATCCTCTAAGGTTATATGTTTTGTGGTGTGTTATAATCCTCTAAGGTTATATGTTTTGTGGTGTTATAATCCTCTAAGGTTATATGTTTTGTGGTGTTATAATCCTCTAAGGTTATATGTTTTGAGGTGTTATAATCCTCTAAGGTTATATGTTTTGTGGTGTTATAATCCTCTAAGGTTATATGTTTTGTGGTGTTATAATCCTCTAAGGTTATATGTTTTGTGGTGTTATAATCCTCTAAGGTTATATGTTTTGTGGTGTTATAATCCTCTAAGGTTATATGTTTTGTGGTGTTATAATCCTCTAAGGTTATATGTTTTGTGGTGTGTTATAATCCTCTAAGGTTATATGTTTTGTGGTGTTATAATCCTCTAAGGTTATATGTTTTGTGGTGTGTTATAATCCTCTAAGGTTATATGTTTTGTGGGTGTTATAATCCTCTAAGGTTATATGTTTTGTGGTGTTATATTCCTCTAAGGTTATATGTTTTGTGGTGTGTTATAATCCTCTAAGGTTATATGTTTTGTGGTGTGTTATAATCCTCTAAGGTTATATGTTTTGTGGTGTTATAATCCTCTAAGGTTATATGTTTTGTGGTGTTATAATCCTCTAAGGTTATATGTTTTGTGGTGTTATAGTCCTCTAAGGTTATATGTTTTGTGGTGTTTATAATCCTCTAAGGTTATATGTTTTGTGGTGTGTTATAATCCTCTAAGGTTATATGTTTTGTGGTGTTATAATCCTCTAAGGTTATATGTTTTGTGGTGTGTTATAATCCTCTAAGGTTATATGTTTTGTGGTGTTATAATCCTCTAAGGTTATATGTTTTGTGGTGTTATAATCCTCTAAGGTTATATGTTTTGTGGTGTTATAATCCTCTAAGGTTATATGTTTTGTGGTGTTATAATCCTCTAAGGTTATATGTTTTGTGGTGTTATAATCCTCTAAGGTTATATGTTTTGTGGTGTTATAATCCTCTAAGGTTATATGTTTTGTGGTGTGTTATAATCCTCTAAGGTTATATGTTTTGTGGTGTTATAATCCTCTAAGGTTATATGTTTTGTGGTGTTATAATCCTCTAAGGTTATATGTTTTGTGGTGTGTTATAATCCTCTAAGGTTATATGTTTTGTGGTGTGTTATAATCCTCTAAGGTTATATGTTTTGTGGTGTGTTATAATCCTCTAAGGTTATATGTTTTGTGGTGTTATAATCCTCTAAGGTTATATGTTTTGTGGTGTGTTATAATCCTCTAAGGTTATATGTTTTGTGGTGTGTTATAATCCTCTAATGTTATATATTTGTGGTGTGTTATAATCCTCTAAGGTTATATGTTTTGTGGTGTGTTATAATCCTCTAAGGTTATATGTTTTGTGGTGTGTTATAATCCTCTAAGGTTATATGTTTTGTGGTGTTATAATCCTCTAAGGTTATATGTTTTGTGGTGTGTTATAATCCTCTAAGGTTATATGTTTTGTGGTGTGTTATAATCCTCTAAGGTTATATGTTTTGTGGTGTGTTATAATCCTCTAAGGTTATATGTTTTGTGGTGTGTTATAATCCTCTAAGGTTATATGTTTTGTGGTGTTATAATCCTCTAAGGTTATATGTTTTGTGGTGTGTTATAATCCTCTAAGGTTATATGTTTTGTGGTGTGTTATAATCCTCTAAGGTTATATGTTTTGTGGTGTTATAATCCTCTAAGGTTATATGTTTTGTGGTGTTATAATCCTCTAAGGTTATATGTTTTGTGGTGTGTTATAATCCTCTAAGGTTATATGTTTTGTGGTGTTATAATCCTCTAAGGTTATATGTTTTGTGGTGTTATAATCCTCTAAGGTTATATGTTTTGTGGTGTGTTATAATCCTCTAAGGTTATATGTTTTGTGGTGTTATAATCCTCTAAGGTTATATGTTTTGTGGTGTTATAATCCTCTAAGGTTATATGTTTTGTGGTGTTATAATCCTCTAAGGTTATATGTTTTGTGGTGGTTATAATCCTCTAAGGTTATATGTTTTGTGGTGTTATAATCCTCTAAGGTTATATGTTTTGTGGTGTTATAATCCTCTAAGGTTATATGTTTTGTGGTGTGTTATAATCCTCTAAGGTTATATGTTTTGTGGTGTGTTATAATCCTCTAAGGTTATATGTTTTGTGGTGTTATAATCCTCTAAGGTTATATGTTTTGTGGTGTGTTATAATCCTCTAAGGTTATATGTTTTGTGGTGTGTTATAATCCTCTAAGGTTATATGTTTTGTGGTGTGTTATAATCCTCTAAGGTTATATGTTTTGTGGTGTGTTATAATCCTCTAAGGTTATATGTTTTGTGGTGTTATAATCCTCTAAGGTTATATGTTTTGTGGTGTTATAATCCTCTAAGGTTATATGTTTTGTGGTGTGTTATAATCCTCTAAGGTTATATGTTTGTGGTGTGTTATAATCCTCTAAGGTTATATGTTTTTGTGGTGTGTTATAATCCTCTAAGGTTATATGTTTTGTGGTGTTATAATCCTCTAAGGTTATATGTTTTGTGGTGTGTTATAATCCTCTAAGGTTATATGTTTTGTGGTGTGTTATAATCCTCTAAGGTTATATGTTTTGTGGTGTGTTATAATCCTCTAAGGTTATATGTTTGTGGTGTGTTATAATCCTCTAAGGTTATATGTTTTGTGGTGTGTTATAATCCTCTAAGGTTATATGTTTTGTGGTGTGTTATAATCCTCTAAGGTTATATGTTTTGTGGTGTGTTATAATCCTCTAAGGTTATATGTTTTGTGGTGTTATAATCCTCTAAGGTTATATGTTTTGTGGTGTGTTATAATCCTCTAGGGTTATATATTTTGGGTGTGTTATAATCCTCTAAGGTTATATGTTTTGTGGTGTGTTATAATCCTCTAAGGTTATATGTTTTGTGGTGTGTTATAATCCTCTAAGGTTATATGTTTTGTGGTGTTATAATCCTCTAAGGTTATATGTTTTGTGGTGTGTTATAATCCTCTAAGGTTATATGTTTTGTGGTGTTATAATCCTCTAAGGTTATATGTTTTGTGGTGTTATAATCCTCTAAGGTTATATGTTTTGTGGTGTTATAATCCTCTAAGGTTATATGTTTTGTGGTGTTATAATCCTCTAAGGTTATATGTTTTGTGGTGTGTTATAATCCTCTAAGGTTATATGTTTTGTGGTGTGTTATAATCCTCTAAGGTTATATGTTTTGTGGTGTTATAATCCTCTAAGGTTATATGTTTTGTGGTGTTATAATCCTCTAAGGTTATATGTTTTGTGGTGTTATAATCCTCTAAGGTTATATGTTTTGTGGTGTTATAATCCTCTAAGGTTATATGTTTTGTGGTGTTATAATCCTCTAAGGTTATATGTTTTGTGGTGTGTTATAAGTCCTCTAAGGTTATATGTTTTGTGGTGTGTTATAATCCTCTAAGGTTATATGTTTTGTGGTGTTATAATCCTCTAAGGTTATATGTTTTGTGGTGTTATAATCCTCTAAGGTTATATGTTTTGTGATGTGTTATAGTCCTCTAGTGTTTTATAACATATATTTAGGAAATACGTTTGTTGTTATTGAAATAGATATTAATTCTTATTTCTGTTTTCATTCAGTTAGTACAGGAACCATGGAAGATACCTGTGCAGCTTCATTAATCATTTGTGCAAATCCAAAACTGACCCGCCGAGTTGTTTTATCAGTTGATTTTCATTCCATCCTGGCGTGATCTCACAAGAAACACACAAATGTTGTATTACAAAATTTATTAGAAATGTTACAAATAGCATAACATATGATAAAACAAGGGGTTTACAATTTCATTGATCAATACACATATTACACAAGTTCCTTAAATACACAAAACTTATTAATTTGTACAAGACTGTGATATGAACATTTTTATTGGTTATAGGAAGACAACTAGTAGTATTGTAAGGCTATCATTCATCGCTATCATCTGCTGGGTTAAACTACAGTTTTAGAGTTTTGTATGGTAACAGTTTGAGATATCATTGGTATTCTAAGGAGATACTTGTATACAGGTGAATTATTAGTGTTTTTAAGGAGAGACTAGTATCACTGTACTGAAATCTTGACTCCTCTCAAAAATAAGCAACATCTATTCAATCAATATTATCTACAAATTGTCTGTCCCTGAGGACAACACCTCCCAATCGCCAACTTACATACTCCACTGGGATCAACAACCGGTATTAAGTTAACATTGCACAGTTTAAATAAATAGTGATGCTCAGCATATGACTTTCAGTCTGAGCGAATGACATTCAGCCTCAGCCAATGAATTTCAGCCTTAGCCAATGACTTTCAGCCTCAGACAATGAATTTCAGCCTTAGCCAATGACTTTCATCCTCAGCCTCAGCCAATGACTTTCAGCCTCAGCCTCAGCCAATGACTTTCAGCCTCAGCCGATGACTTTCAGCCTCAGCCTCAGCCAATGACTTTCAGCCTCAGCCTCAGCCAATGACTTTCAGCCTCAGCCGATGACTTTCAGCCTCAGCCGATGACTTTCAGCCACACATCTTCCAAAGCAAGAGTTACATTAAGATACTAAGTTACCACTTTTGTAGAGATCATAAGTGAACACAATCTCGGGAATTTCAAGGATGAACCTTGGAGTGACAAAAGAATGGCAGATAGAACAACATGGATAAACTGTTTGGATACTACAAAATTATATAAAATCCACAACTTTAGAAACAAATGTAACATTCACCATTTATACATGAAGAAAACTGGGCTAGTAGTCATAGCGGACAACCATCAAACATTTGTATCATGTAAATATCGGGCAAGAAGACAAAATTCAGAAAACTGGACAAGGGATCAAAAGGCCGATTGACCTGGTATACTGATCTGTGAACAAAGTTTCATATCAGTATAATAAGTTGATCTGTGAACAAAGTTTCATATCAGTATAATAAGTATTTTAGACTCCCTTAATGATAGAAAAGGAACATAACTCCTCAAGAAATCATTCAAATACATGTATTGCAAAAATAATCAAGTGTGAATGTTGTATATAGACCTGATGCCCACTTGCTTTCATTACATGAAATGGTATACAGCCGTGAACTAGACAATTATTCATCCCCAGATTGACATATGCCCTGATTCTTACATACCCAACACATGACTGAGAGGTGTCAATATCTATACTGATTGGTATTTCATGGTGAAGAAAAATATATTTCACAATAATTTGTGTGGACCCTTGTACCTAGCACTACAAGTGGGTAAATGTATAATAATAGTGTTCATAAATAGTATGGAGTTTAAAAAATATAGAACATTATAAATATATTGGACCTAAGAAATACTATTTGTATTCAAATTGTGCGTACACCTCCATTCTATCAAAAATTACAATATCATAAGACCACAGCCTACTTCATGTAAAATACAATATCATAAGACCACAGTCTACTTCATGTAAAATACAATATCATAAGACCACAGCCTACTTCATGTAAAATACAATATCATAAGACCACAGTCTACTTCATGTAAAATACAATATCATAAGACCACAGTCTACTTCATGTAAAATACAATATCATAAGACCACAGCCTACTTCATGTAAAATACAATATCATAAGACCACAGTCTACTTCATGTAAAATACAATATCATAAGACCACAGTCTACTTCATGTAAAATACAATATCATAAGACCACAGTCTACTTCATGTAAAATACAATATCATAAGACCACAGTCTACTTCATGTAAAATACAATATCATAAGACTACAGTCTACTTCATGTAAAATACAATATCATAAGACCACAGTCTACTTCATGTAAAATACAATATCATAAGACCACAGTCTACTTCATGTAAAATACAATATCATAAGACCACAGTCTACTTCATGTAAAATACAATATCATAAGACCACAGTCTACTTCATGTAAAATACAATATCAT
This sequence comes from Pecten maximus, assembly GCF_902652985.1. Classification (NCBI taxonomy): domain Eukaryota; kingdom Metazoa; phylum Mollusca; class Bivalvia; order Pectinida; family Pectinidae; genus Pecten; species Pecten maximus. The sequence goes on from NC_047019.1 coordinate 47,984,364, forward strand.
AAGACTACAGTCTACTTCATGTAAAATACAATATCATAAGACCACAGTCTACTTCATGTAAAATACAATATCATAAGACCACAGTCTACTTCATGTAAAATACAATATAAAAGGGTAACGGTCCCACTCGCTCATACAACTGTGTCAAATGCCTATATAAATACAAATGTTACTGATACAAACCTGTGATGTCAAGATATATACATATATCATAAACAACCATGGCTAAAATGCACACTTACCATAGTAACAACCATGGCTAAAAGACACTCTTACCAAAGTTACAACCATGGCTACAAGACACTCTTACCATAGTTAACATTATGGCTACAAGGCACTCTCACCATAGTTACAACCATGGCTACAAGACAAACTCTCACCATAGTTACAACCATGGCTACAAGACAAACTCTTACCATAGTTACAACCATGGTTACAAGACAAACTCTTAAAGGTACAACCATGGCTACAAGACAAACTCTTACCATAGTTACAACCATGGCTACAAGACAAACTCTTACCATAGTTACAACCATGGCTACAAGACAAACTTACCAAAGTTACAACCCTGGCTAAAAGACACTCTTACCAAAGTTACAACCATGGCTACAAGACACTCTTACCAAAGTTACAACCATGGCTACAAGACAAACTCTTATAGGTACAACCATGGCTAAATAAAAGGAACTCTCACCATAGCAACAACCATGACTAAAAGGAACCCTCACCATAGTAACAACCATGGCTACAAGGCACTCTCACCATAGTAACAACCATGACAACAAGGCACTCTCACCATAGTTAAATCCATGACAACAAGGCACTCTTAACATAGTAACAACCATGACAACAAGGCACTCTCACCATAGTTACAACCATGACAACAAGGCACTCTCACCATAGTAACAACCATGGCTACAAGGCACTCTCACCATAGTTACAACCATGACAACAAGGCACTCTCACCATAGTAACAACCATGGCTACAAAGCACACTCTTACTATAGTTACAACAACGGCTAAAAGGCACTCTCACCATAGTTACAACCATGGCTACAAGGCACTCTCACCATAGTTACAACCATGACAACAAGGCACTCTCACCATAGTTACAACCATGACAACAAGGCACTCTCACCATAGTTACAACCATGACAACAATGCACTCTCACCATAGTTACAACCATGACAACAAGGCACAATCACCATAGTAACAACCATGGCTACAAGGCACACTCTTACTATAGTTACAACAACGGCTAAAAGGCACTCTCACCATAGTTACAACCATGACAACAAGGCACTCTCACCATAGTTACAACCATGACAACAAGGCACTCTCACCATAGTTACAACCATGGCAACAAGGCACTCTTACCATTGTTAATACCATGACAACAAGGCACTCCAACCATAGAAACAACCATGGCTACAAGGCACTTTCACCATAGTTACAACCATGGCTACAAGGCACTCTCACCATAGTTACAACCATGACAATAAGACACTCTCACCATAGTTACAACGATGACAACAAGGCACTCACACCATAGCAACGACCATGTCTACAAGGCACTCACATAATAATGACTTTGTTATTGAGTTATTACACTTGTAAAAGTTAACATGTCAATAAAGCAGACACTTAACACCCATATTACAATTGTAGTTATGTATTGTTCTGGTGCATACCGCATATACATATACAGCAATATCTTGCAATAAAAGCTGTTATCTTAAGTTTTATGTATGTTTATGTTGGTGTTTACAATTAATGTTTCCAGTATGAATTTTATTACATTGTTTCAAATGACATTTGAGTTCATTTATAACATGTTAAAACAGGAAGAAAACATTTCACAATCAGTATCTTTCCTAAAATATTTTCAACAAGCAGTCCTTTCTGCATGGATATTCAAACATATGCAAAAAATATTCACCGAGTAAAAAAAAAGTACAAAACACCTGAGATTTGATTGTCAAAATAACCATTCACGACACCACAAACAATACTCATACATAGTAATGCTAAAACAATGGTCTACTTTTAAAGTATTAGGTATAAATGAAAAAAACGTGTATATATAAATATATAATACTTAAAATTATACCATGTATACTCAATTAAAAATTCAATGTGTGATTTCAAGAATGTGTAACACTCTATACCTCTCTACTAAATACTGCTTTACCCGAAATGGTAATCAAACAGGCCATGAAATCTAGGTCAATATAAGGTCAGTAACCTTAGCAACAAAAATATCGGGCCCGGTAATTATGTAACTGGCCATATCAATGTAATATCAGGCCAGTAATGTAATATCAAGCCGGTAATGTAACTGGCCATAGTAATGTAATATCAGGCCAGTAATGTAATATCAGGCCAGTAATGTAATTGGCCATAGTAATGTAATATCAGGCCAGTATATATATATAAATGTAACTGGCCATGATAATGTAATATTAGGCCGGTAATGTAATATCAGGCCAGTAATGTAACTGGCCATAGTAACGTAATATCAGGCCGGTAATGTAACTGGCCATAGTAATGTAATATCAGGCCTGTAATGTAACTGGCCATAGTAATATAATATCAGGCCGGTAATGTAACTGGCCATAGTAATGTAATATCAGGCCGGTAATGTAACTGGCCATAGTAATGTAATATTAGGCCGGTAATGTAACTGGCCATAGTAATGTAATATCAGGCCGGTAATGTAACTGACCATAGTAATATAATATCATATTCAGGCCAGTAATGTACCTGGCCATAGTAATGTAATATCAGGCCAGTAATGTAACTGGCCATAGTAATGTAGTATCAGGCCGGTAATGTAACTGGCCAAAGTAATGTAATATCAGGCCAGTAATGTAACTGGCCAGAGTAATGTAATATCAGGCCAGTAATGTAACTGGCCAGAATAATGTAATATCAGGCCGGTAATGTAACTGGCCATATAATGTAATATCAGGCCGGTAATGTAACTGGCCATAGTAATGTAAAATCAGGCCGGTAATGTAAATGGCCATATAATGTAATATCAGGCCAATAATGTAACTGGCCATAGTAATGTAATATCAGGCCAGTAATGTAACTGGCCATTTTAATATAATTTCAGGCCGGTAATGTAACTGGCCATATTATGTCAAAGTAATGTAATATCAGGCCGGTAATGTAACTGGCCATAGTAATATAACATCAGGCCGGTAATGTAACTGGCCATATTAATGTAATATCAGGCCAGTAATGTAACTGGCCATAGTAATATAATATCAGGCCGGTAATGTAACTGGCCATAGTAATGTAATATCAGGCCGGTAATCCATACTATAAACAGATCATCTGATGTCAATCTGACAAAAATACATAATCTCACAGGCAGATCAAACTTATAGATTCAAATTTTTTCAACACCACAATTCTTGATGATAAGTCTACCAAGGCTTTCTAGTCCAGTACTTATATATATTAATATTCTTGTTTTAAAGCATTAAAAACTACATTCATGAAATCTCCGGACGGAAACAGTGTTGATCAATATCATTATATATAAATTATCGTGTAGTCGCCTCTCCCCAGGATCACAGCTAGCCTGTATTTAGGACCACCTATCCTTAAGTCACAGCTAGCCTGTATTTAGGACCACCTATCCTTAAGTCACAGCTAGACTGTAGGTAGGACCACCTATCCTTAAGTCACAGCTAGCCTGCAGCTAGGATCGCCTCTCCCGAAGTCACAGCTAGGCCTGCCACACCCTAAGTTACAGTTAGCCCCTCCCAAATCACAGCTAGCTCCTCTCTAGGATCAAAACAAGCCTATAGCTACCTGACTAGGCACTTCCCAGGATCACAGCTAGCCTGAAGCTAGGCTTTCATCTCCCCAACTAGCCTGTAGCTAGGCTTTCATCTCCCCAACACCACAGCTAGCCTGCAGCTAGGCTACCATCTCCCCAGGGCCACAGCTAGCCTGTAGCTAGACTACCATCTCCCCAGGACCACAGCTAGCCTGTAGCTAGGCTTTCATCTCCCCAACACCACAGCTAGCCTGTAGCTAGGCTACCATCTCCCCAGGACCACAGCTAGCCTGTAGCTAGACTACCATCTCCCCAGGATCACAGCTAGCCTGTAGCTAGGCTACCATCTCCCCAGGACCACAGCTAGGCTACCATCTCCCCAGGACCACAACTAGCCTGTAGCTAGGCTACCATCTCCCCAGGACCACAACTAGCCTGTAGCTAGGCTACCATCTCCCCAGGACCACAGCTAGGCTACCATCTCCCCAACACCACAACTAGCCTGTAGCTAGACTACCATCTCCCCAGGACCACAGCTAGCCTGTAGTGAGGCTGTCATCTCCCCAACACCACAGCTAGCCTGTAGCTAGGCTACCATCTCCCCAGGACCACAACTAGCCTGTAGCTAGACTACCATCTCCCCAGGACCACAGCTAGCCTGTAGCTAGACTACCATCTCCCCAGGACCACAGCTAGCCTGTAGTGAGGCTGTCATCTCCCAAGGACCATAGCTAGCCTGTAGCTAGGCTACCATCTCTCCAGGACCACAACTAGCCTGTAAGTAGACTACCATCTCCCAAGGACCACAGATAGCCTGTAGCTAGGCTACCATCTCCCCAGGACCACAGCTAGCCTGTAGGTAGGCTACCATCTCCCCAGAATTACACTACTGTAGCCTGTAGCTAGACCAGCACCTCCCTAGTGTCAAAAATACTCTTCCACTATGTCCAGCAGCTACATGTTAATACCTCTTCCACCATTCTACTTTTCTTTTAAACAGACAAGTGTAAAAGTAATCTGGCAAGTTTAGATAACTTGCCAACAAAACACTCGCAATATTCAGTAATCTTTACAGAGAGTACACTACTAACTGACAGCACTTCACACACTAACAATAACACACCTGTCTTAGATAATTGTTCAACTGTACCACAAATGACATTTTTTACCCCTAGCCCTTTTCCATCCTTAATCTTTCCAGTGTGAGATTCCCAAGTCATCACACCCTAGGGTTCTAATGGTGGGATTTCCCAGTCACACCCTAGGGTTCTGATGGTGGGATTTCCCAGTCACACCCTAGGGTTCTAATGGTGGGATTTCCCAGTCACACCCTAGGGTTCTGATGGTGGGATTTCCCATTCTCATCTGAGGGATCATCACTTTGGTGGCAAGATGGGGAATCCCGACCCTTGCAGTCAGATTAAGCTGCAAAACAAGGTTGAGATTCCCTGGTCTTACAACAAGGGAATGAAAATTCTACTATTAATATACAGTGAACAGTACATATATATTAGACCTGTGTTACACTTGGGCAACACTACACATGTCACACACAGGTAACTGTACACATGTGTTACACCTATGTCATACACAAATAACATTACCTGCGTCACACACAGGTAACAGTACACATGTCACACACAGGTAACAGTACACATGTCACACACAGGTAACAGTACACATGTCACACACAGGTAACAGTACACACGTCACACACAGGTAACAGTACACATGTCACACACAGGTAATGGTACACATGTCACACACAGGTAACAGTACACACGTCACACACAGGTAACAGTACACACGTCACACACAGGTAACAGTACACATGTCACACACAGGTAACGGTACACATGTCACACACAGGTAACGGTACACATGTCACACACAGGTAACAGTACACATGTGTTACACCTATGTCATACACAAATAACATTACCTGCGTCACACACAGGTAACAGTACACATGTCACACACAGGTAACAGTACACATGTCACACACAGGTAACGGTACACATGTCACACACAGGTAACGGTACACATGTCACACACAGGTAACGGTACACATGTCACACACAGGTAACGGTACACACGCACACACAGGTAACGGTACACATGTCACACACAGGTAACAGTACACACGCACACACAGGTAACAGTACACATGTCACACACAGGTAACAGTACACATGTCACACACAGGTAACAGTACACATGTCACACACAGGTAACTGTACACATGTCACACACAGGTAACGGTACACATGTCACACACAGGTAACAGTACACATGTCACACACAGGTAACAGTACACATGTCACACACAGGTAACAGTACACATTTCACACACAGGTAACAGTACACATGTCACACACAGGTAACAGTACACACGCACACACAGGTAACAGTACACATGTGTTTCACCTGTGTCACACACTACAACTATGTAAATGCATTATAAAGAACCTGAACTCCTACCACTCTGTCCCAGCAGTGTCCCTGTATTAAGGTATACGTATGTTTGTGGTGCCAGAAAATGCCCTGTTTATATTTGGACAGGCAGTGGAATCAATACAGTGTCCATTATATAGAACCTTGTTAGCTGGACACTGACAGCTGGCTACACATGGCTTGTAACACTTGCTGGATAAGTCAGTTGATGGCTGGTCAAAGTTTTCACATGTACGAGCACAAACAGGGCCACACTCATCAAAGATGAATCCTTTTGTCACATTACAGTTGAATTCTGTAAAACAAAGGAACTTGTTATTGGTGTTAGCAGAATATACCACACGGTCCCCCTGACTACTATATACCACACAGTCCCCCTGACTACTATATACCACACAGTCCCCCTGACTACTATATACCACACAGTCCCCCTGACTACTACATACCACACAGTCCCCCTGACTACTATATACCACACAGTCCCCCTGACTACTACATACCACACAGTCCCCCTGACTACTACGTACCACACAGTCCCCCTGACTACTATATACCACAGTCCCCCTGACTACTATGTACCACACAGTCCCCCTGACTACTATGTACCACACAGTCCCCCTGACTACTATATACCACACAGTCCCCCTGACTACTACGTACCACACAGTCCCCCTGACTACTATATACCACACAGTCCCCCTGACTATTATGTACCACATAGTCCCCCTGACTACTACATACCACACAGTCCCCCTGACTACTATATACCACACAGTCCCCCTGACTACTATATACCACACAGTCCCCCTGACTACTACGTACCACACAGTCCCCCTGACTACTATATACCACACAGTCCCCCTGACTACTATGTACCACACAGTCCCCCTGACTACTATATACCACACGGTCCCCCTGACTACTATATACCACACAGTCCCCCTGACTACTACGTACCACACAGTCCCCCTGACTACTACGTACCACACAGTCCCCCTGACTACTATATACCACACAGTCCCCCTGACTACTATGTACCACATAGTCCCCCTGACTACTATGTACCACACAGTCCCCCTGACTACTATATACCACACAGTCCCCCTGACTACTATATACCACACAGTCCCCCTGACTACTATATACCACACAGTCCCCCTGACTACTATATACCACACAGTCCCCCTGACTACTATGTACCACACAGTCCCCCTGACTACTATGTACCACACAGTCCCCCTGACTACTATATACCACACAGTCCCCCTGACTACTATATACCACACAGTCCCCCTGACTACTACATACCACACAGTCCCCCTGACTATTATGTACCACACAGTCCCCCTGACTACTATATACCACACAGTCCCCCTGACCACTACATACCACACAGTCCCCCTGACTACTACATACCACACAGTCCCCCTGACTACTATATACCACACAGTCCCCCTGACTACTATATACCACACAGTCCCCCTGACTACTATGTACCACACAGTCCCCCTGACTACTACATACCACACAGTCCCCCTGACTACTATATACCACATAGTCCCCCTGACCACTACATACCACACAGTCCCCCTGACTACTATATACCACACAGTCCCCCTGACTACTATATACCACACAGTCCCCCTGACTACTATATACCACACAGTCCCCCTGACTACTATGTACCACACAGTCCCCCTGACTACTATATACCACACAGTCCCCCCTGACTACTATATACCACACAGTCCCCCTGACTACTATGTACCACATAGTCCCCCTGACCACTACATACCACACAGTCCCCCTGACTACTATATACCACACAGTCCCCCTGACTACTACGTACCACACAGTCCCCCTGACTACTACGTACCACACAGTCCCCCTGACTACTATATACCACATAGTCCCCCTGACTATACCACACAGTCCCCCTGACTACTATGTACCACACAGTCCCCCTGACTACTACGTACCACACAGTCCCCCTGACTACTATATACCACACAGTCCCCCTGACTATTATGTACCACACAGTCCCCCTGACCACTATATACCACACAGTCCCCCTGACTACTATATACCACACAGTCCCCCTGACTACTACGTACCACACAGTCCCCCCCCCCGACTACTATATACCACACAGTCCCCCTGACTACTATGTACCACACAGTCCCCCTGACTACTATATACCACACAGTCCCCCTGACTACTACGTACCACACAGTCCCCCTGACTACTATATACCACACAGTCCCCCTGACTACTATATACCACACAGTCCCCCTGACTACTATATACCACACAGTCCCCCTGACTACTATATACCACACAGTCCCCCTGACTACTATATACCACACAGTCCCCCTGACTACTACGTACCACACAGTCCCCCTGACTACTATGTACCACACAGTCCCCCTGACTACTATGTACCACACAGTCCCCCTGACCACTACATACCACACAGTCCCCCTGACTACTATATACCACACAGTCCCCCTGACTACTACGTACCACACAGTCCCCCTGACTACTATATACCACACAGTCCCCCTGACTACTACGTACCACACAGTCCCCCTGACTACTATATACCACACAGTCCCCCTGACTACTACGTACCACACAGTCCCCCTGACTACTATATACCACACAGTCCCCCTGACTACTATATACCACACAGTCCCCCTGACTACTATATACCACACAGTCCCCCTGACTACTATACCACACAGTCCCCCTGACTACTATGTACCACATAGTCCCCCTGACCACTACATACCACACAGTCCCCCTGACTACTACGTACCACACAGTCCCCCTGACTACTATGTACCACACAGTCCCCCTGACTACTATATACCACACAGTCCCCCTGACTACTATATACCACACAGTCCCCCTGACTACTATGTACCACACAGTCCCCCTGACTACTATGTACCACACAGTCCCCCTGACTACTATATACCACACAGTCCCCCTGACTACTACGTACCACAGTCCCCCTGACTACTATATACCACACAGTCCCCCTGACTACTATATACCACACAGTCCCCCTGACTACTATATACCACACAGTCCCCCTGACTACTATATACCACACAGTCCCCCTGACTACTATGTACCACACAGTCCCCCTGACTACTATATACCACACAGTCCCCCTGACTACTACGTACCACACAGTCCCCCTGACTACTATGTACCACATAGTCCCCCTGACTACTACATACCACACAGTCCCCCTGACTACTATATACCACACAGTCCCCCTGACTACTATATACCACACAGTCCCCCTGACTACTACGTACCACACAGTCCCCCTGACTACTACGTACCACACAGTCCCCCTGACTACTATATACCACACAGTCCCCCTGACTACTATATACCACACAGTCCCCCTGACTACTACGTACCACACAGTCCCCCTGACTACTATATACCACACAGTCCCCCTGACTACTATATACCACACAGTCCCCCTGACTACTATATACCACACAGTCCCCCTGACTACTACGTACCACACAGTCCCCCTGACTACTATATACCACACAGTCCCCCTGACTACTACGTACCACACAGTCCCCCTGACTACTACGTACCACACTAGTCCCCTTGATCTCCAGGCCAGACTGATGCCCTTCTTGGCACACTCCCGAGCGTAGGAGGACAAGACTTCACACAGACAGGTGTCGTTGTCCAGACAAACACACATGTCATGGCGACAAGCAGCATAGAATGGTTCGGGAGACACGGTTCGGTGACATCGGGAGAAAGCTGGACCCTGTAACACCAGTCATATATAATATACCTACTAGATAAATTTCTATTCTCATACCTTTGCATATGTAAGATATATTTGTCCCATGTGGAACACTCATGTGGGAAATCTCTTTCCCACATATAGGTGCACTGAGTGACTTCAGGTCTGGGATACTTTTTATCTGTTTGACTTCACTGGGAAAACCTTTCTGTTTGTTTATATGTATAATAACTTTAACAAATGCACTGTATCATTTTTTCTATGTGTCATTTGAACAAATTATTAATTGTGATCACTGACCTATAAATTCAGTCATACTGTTACTGTTTGTCGAAAGTTTATGTACTTACATCTGTCACTACTGATAGGTATGCACTTACACCTGCCACTACTGATAGGTATGTACTTACACCTGTCTCTACTGATAGGTATGTACTTACACCTGTCTCTACTGATAGGTATGTACTTATACCTGTCTCTACTGATAGGTATATACTTACACCTGTCACTACTGATAGGTATATACTTACACCTGTCTCTACTGATAGGTATGTACTTACACCTGTCTCTACTGATAGGTATATACTTATACCTGTCCTCTACTGATAGTATGTACTTACACCTGTCACTACTGATAGGTATGTACTTACACCTGTCTCTACTGATAGGTATGTACTTATACCTGTCTCTACTGATAGGTATGTACTTACACCTGTCACTACTGATAGGTATCTACTTATACCTGTCTCTACTGATAGGAATGTACTTACACCTGTCACTACTGATAGGTATGTACTTATACCTGTCTCTACTGATAGGTATGTACTTACACGTTTCTCTACTGATAGGTATGTACTTACACCTGTCTCTACTGATAGGTATGTACTTACACCTGTCACTACTGATAGGTATATACTTACATCTGTCACTACTGATAGGTATGTACTTACACGTTTCTCTACTGATAGGTATGTACTTACACCTATCTCTACTGATAGGTATGTACTTATACCTGTCCTCTACTGATAGGTATGTACTTACACCTGTCACTACTGATAGGTATGTACTTATACCTGTCTCTACTGATAGGTATGTACTTACACCTGTCTCTACTTATAGGTATGTACTTACACCTGTCTCTACTGATAGGTATATACTTACATCTGTCTCTACTGATAGGTATATACTTACACCTGTCTCTACTGATAGGTATATACTTACACCTGTCTCTACTGATAGGTATGTACTTACACCTGTCTCTACTGATAGGTATGTACTTATACCTGTCTCTACTGATAGGTATATACTTACACCTGTCTCTACTGATAGGTATATACTTACACCTGTCTCTATTGATAGGTATGTACTTACACCTGTCCTCTACTGATAGGTATGTACTTATACCTGTCACTACTGATAGGTATGTACTTACACCTGTCTCTACTGATAGGTATGTACTTACACCTGTCTCTATTGATAGGTATGTACTTATACCTGTCTCTACTGATAGGTATATACTTACACCTGTCTCTATTGATAGGTATGTACTTATACCTGTCTCTACTGATAGGTATATACTTACACCTGTCTCTACTGATAGGTATGTACTTACACCTGTCTCTACTGATAGGTATGTACTTACACCTGTCTCTAGTGATAGGTATGTACTTACACCTGTCTCTACTGATAGGTATGTACTTACATCTGTCACTACTGATAGGTATGTACTTACACCTGTCTCTACTGATAGGTATGTACTTACACCTGTCTCTACTGATAGGTATGTACTTACACCTGTCTCTACTGATAGGTATATACTTACACCTGTCTCTACTGATAGGTATGTACTTACACCTGTCTCTACTGATAGGTATATACTTATACCTGTCCTCTACTGATAGTATGTACTTACACCTGTCACTACTGATAGGTATGTACTTACACCTGTCTCTACTGATAGGTATGTACTTACACCTGTCTCTACTGATAGGTATGTACTTATACCTGTCTCTACTGATAGGTATGTACTTACACCTGTCACTACTGATAGGTATCTACTTATACCTGTCTCTACTGATAGGTATGTACTTACACCTGTCACTACTGATAGGTATGTACTTATACCTGTCTCTACTGATAGGTATGTACTTACACGTTTCTCTACTGATAGGTATGTACTTACACCTGTCTCTACTGATAGGTATGTACTTACACCTGTCACTACTGATAGGTATATACTTACATCTGTCACTACTGATAGGTATGTACTTACACGTTTCTCTACTGATAGGTATGTACTTACACCTGTCTCTACTGATAGGTATGTACTTATACCTGTCCTCTACTGATAGGTATGTACTTACACCTGTCACTACTGATAGGTATGTACTTATACCTGTCTCTACTGATAGGTATGTACTTACACCTGTCTCTACTTATAGGTATGTACTTACACCTGTCTCTACTGATAGGTATATACTTACATCTGTCTCTACTGATAGGTATATACTTACACCTGTCTCTACTGATAGGTATATACTTACACCTGTCTCTATTGATAGGTATGTACTTACACCTGTCCTCTACTGATAGGTATGTACTTATACCTGTCACTACTGATAGGTATGTACTTACACCTGTCTCTACTGATAGGTATGTACTTACACCTGTCTCTACTGATAGGTATGTACTTATACCTGTCTCTACTGATAGGTATATACTTACACCTGTCTCTACTTGATAGGTATGTACTTATACCTGTCTCTACTGATAGGTATATACTTACACCTGTCTCTACTGATAGGTATGTACTTACACCTGTCTCTACTGATAGGTATGTACTTACACCTGTCTCTAGTGATAGGTATGTACTTACACCTGTCTCTACTGATAGGTATGTACTTACATCTGTCACTACTGATAGGTATGTACTTACACCTGTCACTACTGATAGGTATATACTTACACCTGTCTCTACTGATAGGTATGTACTTACACCTGTCTCTACTGATAGGTATGTACTTACATCTGTCTCTACTGATAGGTATATACTTACACCTGTCTCTACTGATAGGTATGTACTTACACCTGTCTCTACTGATAGGTATGTACTTACACCTGTCTCTACTGATAGGTATGTACTTACACCTGTCTCTACTGATAGGTATGTACTTACACCTGTCTCTACTGATAGGTATGTACTTACACCTGTCTCTACTGATAGGTATGTACTTACACCTGTCTCTACTGATAGGTATGTACTTATACCTGTCCTCTACTGATAGGTATGTACTTACACCTGTCTCTACTGATAGGTATGTACTTATACCTGTCACTACTGATAGGTATGTACTTATACCTGTCTCTACTGATAGGTATGTACTTACACCTGTCTCTAGTGATAGGTATGTACTTATACCTGTCTCTACTGATAGGTATGTACTTACACCTGTCTCTACTGATAGGTATGTACTTACACCTGTCTCTACTGATAGGTATGTACTTATACCTGTCCTCTACTGATAGTATGTACTTACACCTGTCTCTACTGATAGGTATGTACTTATACCTGTCACTACTGATAGGTATGTACTTATACCTGTCTCTACTGATAGGTATGTACTTACACCTGTCTCTAGTGATAGGTATGTACTTATACCTGTCTCTACTGATAGGTATGTACTTACACCTGTCTCTACTGATAGGTATGTACTTATACCTGTCTCTACTGATAGGTATGTACTTACACCTGTCACTACTGATAGGTATGTACTCTCACCTATCTCTAGTGATAGGTATGTACTTACACCTGTCACTACTGATAGGTATGTACTTATACCTGTCTCTACTGATAGGTATGTACTTACACCTGTCTCTAGTGATAGGTATGTACTTATACCTGTCTCTACTGATAGGTATGTACTTACACCTGTCTCTACTGATAGGTATGTACTTACACCTGTCTCTACTGATAGGTATGTACTTATACCTGTCCTCTACTGATAGTATGTACTTACACCTGTCTCTACTGATAGGTATGTACTTATACCTGTCACTACTGATAGGTATGTACTTATACCTGTCTCTACTGATAGGTATGTACTTACACCTGTCTCTAGTGATAGGTATGTACTTATACCTGTCTCTACTGATAGGTATGTACTTACACCTGTCTCTACTGATAGGTATGTACTTATACCTGTCTCTACTGATAGGTATGTACTTACACCTGTCACTACTGATAGGTATGTACTCTCACCTATCTCTAGTGATAGGTATGTACTTACACCTGTCTCTACTGATAGGTATGTACTTACACCTGTCTCTACTGATAGGTATGTACTCTCACCTGTCTCTACTGATAGGTATGTACTCTTACCTGTCCTCTACTGATAGGTATGTACTTACACCTGTCTCTACTGATAGGTATGTACTTACATTGAGGATGGCACATTTAGTTTCTGCTATACGCTTGCCTCGATACCCCACCTCCTTACATGGGTCTATGTCTGCAGCGTTAACACAGTTGTCCGAGGTCTGGTCATCAGCCTGTAGGGTTACACAACATTACTCATAGTATAATTAGCTACCTTAAAACTAAAACTCAAATACAGACACAGTAAAATTAGCTACCTTAAAACTAAAACTCAAATACAGACAGTTAAATTAGCTACCTTTAATCTAAATCTCATATACAGACAGTAAAATTAGCTACCTTCAATCTAAAACTCAAACATAGATAGTAAAATTAGCTACCTTCAATCTAAAACTCAAACATAGACAGTAAAATTAGCTACCTTTAATCTAAAACTCAAATATAGATAGTAAAAGTAGCTACCTTCAATCTAAAACTCAAATACAGACAGTAAAATTAGCTACCTTCAATCTAAAACTCAAACAGACAGTAAAATTAGCTACCTTCAATCTAAAATTCAAACATAGACAGTAAAATTAGCTACATTCAATCTAAAACTCAAATACAGACACAGTAAAATTAGCTACCTTTAATCTTAAACTCAAACATAGACAGTAAAATTAGCTACCTTCAATGTAAAACTCAAACAGACAGTAAAATTAGCTACCTTTAATCTAAAGCTCAAACATAGACAGTAAAATTAGCTACCTTCAATCTAAAACTCAAATACAGACACAGTAAAATTAGCTACCTTCAATCTAAAACCCAAATACAGACAGTGAAATTAGTTACCGTCAATCTAAAATTCAAACATAGATAGTAAAATTAGCTACTTTCAATCTAAAACTCAAACACACAGTAAAATTAGCTACCTTCAATCTAAATCTCATATACAGACAGTAAAATTAGCTACCTTCAATCTAAAACTCAAACATAGACAGTAAAATTAGCTACCTTCAATCTAAAACTCAAACAGACAGTAAAATTAGCTACCTTCAATCTAAAACTCAAACAGACAGTAAAATTAGCTACCTTCAATCTAAAACTCAAACAGACAGTAAAATTAGCTACCTTCAATCTAAAACTCAAACAGACAGTAAAATTAGCTACCTTCAATCTAAAACTCAAACATAGACAGTAAAATTAGCTACCTTCAATCTAAAACTCAAACAGACAGTAAAATTAGCTACCTTCAATCTAAAACTCAAACAGACAGTAAAATTAGCTACCTGCACATCACATTAGTATCCCACATCATACTAAAATTTATACTGACCTTCCAGCTATTGCCGAATGTGCTAGGAGAGTTTGTGATCTGTTTGGAGCGAGTCCGCATGTCATCTTGAGGATAGCCATTGAAGTTTCCACACAGTCCGCATGTCTTACGTTTGTAAGTACCTGGCACGCTGAGCTCTGCCTGACTGTCACCATTCCATACCAACTGTACAACACAGAAGTATATATACCTACATTGGTCACATCATCATAAACTTCCTACAACTTCTATGATATAGATAATTAACTATCTATTGATCTGTGATAATCCTAATATAATAGTTATCTCCTCTGATGTACTGACTCCAGTATGACAGGGGTACAGTGTATTGACTCCAGTATGATGGGGGTACAATGTATTGACTCCAGTATGATGGGGGTACAATGTATTGACTCCAGTATGACAGGGGTACAATGTATTGACTCCAGCATGACAGGGGTACAATGTATTGACTCCAGTATGATGGGGGGTACAATGTATTGACTCCAGTATGACAGGGGTACAATGTATTGACTCCAGTATGACAGGGGTACAGTGTATTGACTCCAGTATGACAGGGGTACAGTGTATTGACTCCAGTATGATGGGGGTACAATGTATTGACTCCAGTATGACGGGGGTGCAATGTATTGACTCCAGTATGATGGGGGTGCAATGTATTGACTCCAGTATGACAGGGGTGCAATGTATTGACTCCAGTATGACGGGTACAATGTATCGACTCCAGTATGACGGGTACAATGTATTGACTCCAGTATGACAGGGGTACAATAATATGTAGGTTTGACCAGGGTACAATGATATGTAGGTGTGACCAGGGTACAATGATATGTAGGTGTGACGGGGGTACAATGATATGTAGGTGTGACGGGGGTACAATGATATGTAGGTGTGACGGGGGTACAATGATATGTAGGTGTGACGGGGGTACAGTGATATGTAGGTGTGACTGGGGTACAATGATATGTAGGTGTGACTGGGGTACAGTGATATGTAGGTGTGACCAGGGTACAATGATATGTAGGTGTGACGGGGGTACAATGATATGTAGGTGTGACCGGGGTACAGTGATATGTAGGTGTGACGGGGGTACAATGATATGTAGGTGTGACCAGGGTACAATGATATGTAGGTGTGACTGGGGTACAATGATATGTAGGTGTGACTGGGGTACAGTGATATGTAGGTGTGACTGGGGTACAATGATATGTAGGTGTGACGGGGGTACAATGATATGTAGGTGTGACTGGGGTACAATGATATGTAGGTGTGACGGGGGTACAATGATATGTAGGTGTGACGGGGGTACAATGATATGTAGGTGTGACTTGGGTACAGTGATATGTAGGTGTGACCAGGGTACAATGATATGTAGGTGTGACGGGGGTACAATGATATGTAGGTGTGACCAGGGTACAGTGATATGTAGGTGTGACTGGGGTACAATGATATGTAGGTGTGACGGGGGTACAGTGATATGTAGGTGTGACAGGGGTACAATGATATGTAGGTGTGACTGGGGTACAGTGATATGTAGGTGTGACGGGGGTACAGTGATATGTAGGTGTGACCAGGGTACAGTGATATGTAGGTGTGACGGGGGTACAATGATATGTAGGTGTGACGGGGTACAATGATATGTAGGTGTGACCAGGGTACAGTGATATGTAGGTGTGACGGGGGTACAATGATATGTAGGTGTGACGGGGGTACAATGATATGTAGGTGTGACGGGGGTACAATGATATGTAGGTGTGACCAGGGTACAATGATATGTAGGTGTGACTTGGGTACAGTGATATGTAGGTGTGACTTGGGTACAGTGATATGTAGGTGTGACTTGGGTACAGTGATATGTAGGTGTGACCAGGGTACAATGATATGTAGGTGTGACCAGGGTACAATGATATGTAGGTGTGACCAGGGTACAATGATATGTAGGTGTGACCAGGGTACAATGATATGTAGGTGTGACGGGGGTACAGTGATATGTAGGTGTGACGGGGGTACAGTGATATGTAGGTGTGACGGGGGTACAGTGATATGTAGGTGTGACGGGAGTACAGTGATATGTAGGTGTGACTGGGGTACAGTGATATGTAGGTGTGACGGGGGGTACAATGATATGTAGGTGTGACCAGGGTACAATGATATGTAGGTGTGACCAGGGTACAATGATATGTAGGTGTGACGGGGGTACAGTGATATGTAGGTGTGACTGGGGTACAATGATATGTAGGTGTGACTGGGGTACAGTGATATGTAGGTGTGACGGGGGTACAATGATATGTAGGTGTGACCAGGGTACAATGATATGTAGGTGTGACCTGTACACACATACCTTGATTCCGATTTGGGTGTTGAGGAACACGGTGTTGTCCTTCGTCTCTAAAGAGAAGACACTTCCCTGTCGGTGATCTGGCAGCACCACCTGGCCGTTAACCTACAACCGATCAGTACATCCAGGATGACACAAGTTATAGGTAAAATTTCTGTATATAATGTTAGTATTACAATCAAGGTGTCTTCGTTATTATGTGGGATATAGCAATATTGTATCAAAACTCAAAGCGCTGGATGATTTAATCTCATGCAAACAACTTGTTTCAATCAGCTGATCTCCATTCCCTTTGAGAGTAGCCTATATTACCCTGACAACTCCATCCTGGAGCAGGTCGATCCTGTAGCCAGACAGTTTGACTGTAAAGTTCTGGGCCCAGGACACTGCAAAGGGAGCTGACCGTCGGTCATGTTGTACTTCTACTCTGTAACACATAGTTTTAATCAGTTACATACCCATCCAAATATTTATTCAGATAATTTGATTACAGTAAAAAAAATCATCCAAATATTTATACAAATATTTTGATTACAGTAAAGATATCATCTAAATATTCATACAGATATTTCGATTACAGTAAAAACAAATCCAAATATTTATACAGATATTCTGCTTACAATACAAGAGACCCAATGGGGCTGTATCGCTCACCTGGCTCTACAACAACTTTGAAGTTGATCTAGGAGATTTCTGCAGATTTTATGCTGATTACCACTTTATTCAAATATCGGAATAGGCTAGGTTTATCCATTTTAATAAATGTTGTTATCCTTCATTCCAGCATTCTTGTTTAAAGATTTAAACCTATTTGACCCATGTGACCTTTAATGTAGCTCAAGGTCATTCATTTGAACAAACTTAGTAGCCCTTCACCCTAGCATGCTACAGGCGCAATATCAAGTCCCTGAACCTCTTGGTTATTAGGAAGAAGTTGTTTAAAGATTCTAGCCTATTTGACCCATGTGACCTTGAATGACGGTCAAGATCATTTACTTGAACAAATTTGGTAGCCCTTCACCTCAGCATGCTACAGGCCTAATCAAGTCCTTGGGCCTATTGGTTATTGAAAAGAAGCTGTCAAAAGGAATAAGATGACAACAGACAGACGGATGACGACAGACAGACGGACGACGACGCCACACCAAAACATAAGCTCACTTGCCCTTCCTTCAGGTGAGCTAAAAAACAACATCCAAATTTCTATACAGATATTTTGATTACAGTAAAAACATCATCCAAGAATCAAAAGATAAAGTTGATTTACTTACACAAAATCATCATTTTCACAGTCGGCAGCCATGATGTAGCGACAGTTACCCATAAAACTGATTGTGCTTCCATCAAATGTTTGGTAGTGTGGGTCACCATACACTAGGCAGGTGGCAGAACCTGTCAAAGGTCAAAAGGCAATGTGTGGGTGTGGCACAGAGTAATACATGTAGTATGTAACTGAAGGAAAGTCGGGTAGTACACCGAACACTTTTTACACAATTGTCCTCATTGGTAAACAGATATACATAAGTATACTTACTTGTCTGACAAACGGGACAACATTGGCCGGGTAGTAAACTGAACACTTTCTACACAATTGTCCTCATTGGTAAACAGATATACATAAGTATACTTACTTGTCTGACAGACAGGACAACATTGGCCGGGTAGTAAACTGAACACTTTCTACACAATTGTCCTCATTGGTAAACAGATATACATAAGTATACTTACTTATCTGACAAACAGGACAACATTGGCCTGGTATCTGGGACAAGACAGCTTCAAATCCACAGCTTTGATAGTCACACTGTTCTGTTGTACAGCTCACTGTTCCTCCCAAACAGCTACAGGTCGTACACTCGTCGATAGTCCATACATCACCTGTCTGTGGGCAACAAAAACAACTTCCAGTCAAACAGGATCTCAACTATATAATCTTATATGAGCAAACATCATTATATTCTTTATGAGAATGCACCTGTCATGTTTATATTTGTAAAGATGCAACTCATCCTTTTTATGGAAACTCACATGTCCTATTGAATATACAAACTCACATGTCCTATTGAATACACAAACTCACATGTCCTATTAAATACACAAACTCACATGTCCCATTGAATACACAAACTCACATGTCATAGTGAATACACAAACTCACATGTCCTATTGAATACACAAACTCACATGTCCTATTGAATACACAAACTCACATGTCCTATTGAATACACAAACTCACATGTCATAGTGAATACACAAACTCACATGTCCTATTGAATACACAAACTCACCTGTCATAGTGAATACACAAACTCACATGTCATAGTGAATACACAAACTCACATGTCCTATTAAATACACAAACTCACATGTCCCATTGAATACACAAACTCACATGTCATAGTGAATACACAAACTCACATGTCCTATTGAATACACAAACTCACATGTCCTATTGAATACACAAACTCACATGTCCTATTGAATACACAAACTCACATGTCATAGTGAATACACAAACTCACATGTCCTATTGAATACACAAACTCACCTGTCATAGTGAATACACAAACTCACATGTCCTATTGAATACACAAACTCACATGTCCTATTGAATACACAAACACACATGTCATATTGAATACACAAACTCACATGTCATATTGAATACACAAACTCACATGTCCTAGTGAATACACAAACTCACATGTCCTATTGAATACACAAACTTACATGTCATATTGAATACACAAACTCACATGTCATATTGAATACACAAACTCACATGTCCTAGTGAATACACAAACTCACATGTCCTATTGAATACACAAACTTACATGTCATATTGAATACACAAACTCACATGTCCTAGTGAATACACAAACTCGTATGTCCTATTGAACACACAAACTTATCACCTGAATCTTTACGGGAATGTAAACATACCATACAGACACTCAGTACTTACCTGGTAGGTGTTAGATACAGACATTCAGTACTTACCTGGTAGGTGTTACCCTGATACAGACACTCAGTACTTACCTGGTAGGTGTTACCCTGATACAGACACTCAGTACTTACCTGGTAGGTGTTACCCTGATACAGACACTCAGTACTTACCTGGTAGGTGTTAGATACAGACACTCAGTACTTACCTGGTAGGTGTTACCCTGATACAGACACTCAGTACTTACCTGGTAGGTGTTACCTGATACAGACACTCAGTACTTACCTGGTAGGTGTTACCCTGATAAAGACACTCAGTACTTACCTGGTAGGTGTTACCCTGATACAGACACTCAGCACGGTCAATGTCCTGACACACTGGACAACAAGTGCCAGGAGCACGGAGAGGAACCTGGTCATCAAGACAGAAGACCCTGGGACAGTCCACTGCCACACAGTTAATCTCTCCACCCTTCAACACAAACATGGCGCTTATAACTATCAGTTGATTTGAAAGGTTGGAGATCACAGAATAAGTATGAAAGGTTGGAGATCATGGAATAAGTATGAAAGGTTGGAGATCACAGAATTAGTATGAAAGGTTGGATATCATGGAATAAGTATGAAAGGTTGGAGATCGTGGAATAAGTATGAAAGGTTTGAGATCACGGAATAAGTATGAAAGGTTGGAGATCGTGGAATAAGTATGAAAGGTTGGAGATCATGGAATAAGTATGAAAGGTTAGACATCACAGAATAAGTATGAAGGGTTGGAGATCGTGGAATAAGTATGAAAGGTTGGAGATCACAGAATAAGTATGAAAGGTTGGAGATCACAGAATTAGTATGAAAGGTTGGATATCATGGAATAAGTATGAAAGATTGGAGATCGTGGAATAAGTATGAAAGGTTGGAGATTATGGAATAAGTATGAAAGGTTGGAGATCATGGAATAAGTATGAAAGGTTGGAGATCATGGAATAAGTATGAAAGGTTGGAGATCGTGGAATAAGTATGAAAGGTTGGAGATCATGGAATAAGTATAAAAGGTTAGAGATTACAGAATAAGTATGAAAGGTTGGAGATCGTGGAATAAGTATGAAAGGTTGGAGATCATTGAATAAGTATGAAAGGTTGGAGATCTTGCAGGAGATTTTGCTAGACACTAACCTGACAACGACACACCATGCAGGGATCAGAGTTGTCTGCCCATGTCGTCCCTTCCTCGTAATAACGATCCTCTCTTGTATCATAACAGGCTGCAAAATGAAACAATGATATGTAAACATGCCCAACATTGGAAAGCTGTGAAAGTTTTATCTGGCACTTTTTTTTCTGTAATGAACAATGATAACCACAGAGAGAATCTAGATATTCTGGTCAGTACATAGTCAATATAATAGATCTGAATCTACATCTGGTCAGTACATAGTCAATATAATAGATCTGAATCCACATCTGGTCAGTACATAGTCAATATAATAGATCTGAATCTACATCTGGTTAGTACATAGTCAATATAATAGATCTGAATCTACATCTGGTCAGTACATAGTCAATATAATAGATCTGAATCTACATCTGGTCAGTACATAGTCAATATAATAGATCTGAATCCACATCTGGTTAGTACATAGTCAATATAATAGATCTGAATCTACATCTGGTCAGTACATAGTCAATATAATAGATCTGAATCTACATCTGGTTAGTACATAGTCAATATAATAGATCTGAATCTACATCTGGTCAGTACATAGTCAATATAATAGATCTGAATCTACATCTGGTCAGTACATAGTCAATATAATAGATCTGAATCTACATCTGGTCAGTACATAGTCAATATAATATATCTGAATCTACAATCCACAAAAGTATAAACCGGGTTTTTTTTCGAGGTCATTATTTATACAAACTTCGAACAGGAAACAAGATGATCAAGTAGATATAGAATGAAGTGTGACTTACCAGGACACTGAGGACAGCACTGGCCAGAACGGACACGCTGGACGGAGGGTGGACAGGCCACAGGGTTACACCTCTGAGTGGTACACATCCAGTGGAACGAGGCCTGCAAATACAAACGCTCAGTGTATGAACAATGATGTCCACAGGAATGAAGTAATTTATATGAGCATTGTATCTCAATTTCTTGCAAAAAATATTTAAAAACTCTCAAACAAACATCTGTATGTAGTTAGAATTGAAATATAGAATACTAATACATTTACAATCTCCAACTTAGACTCGACAAACCAGGTCAAAATAAACATTTACACAGTTAAAAATTTAAAAATTTCAAAATGAGCTTACAATTAATTAACATTATATAATGGTGGATACGTATGAAAACTTACCGTACACTCACACACAACACACGGGTCTCGTGTTGCCCGAGGTCTAAGGCTTACTCCAACAGTCTCGCGGGTACAGTTAGTCCCAACTACAAATAAACTCATCATATTCATACGCGACAGTGAATGGGACATCCTCAACAGTAAACATTATTTTATTAATGATGTTAAGGTATCTGTATATCACTGATACGATTCAGAGAAATATGTCTGACAAACCATTGGAATATAAGCTAGGAACAGCCATTTTTATTTCATTTATTTTTGCATCATTAAGGGGAGATAAGCAGTACATTTAACAAGTACCAAGGTATCATGATACCAATGACCATTAGACAAATGCATTGTTAATCCCTACCATTGTGTTAAACAATAGATGTTACCATATCTTTATGTAACAGATACAAAATGACCAACACTATTACTTAATAGACTCCGACACGACTACTGTATTACTGTATTACTGTATTACACTGTATAACTGTATTACACTGTATTACTGTACTACTGTTTTACTGTATTACTGTATTACACTGTTTTACTGTATTACACTTTATTACTGTATTACTGTATTACTGTATTACACTGTTTTACTGTATTACTGTTTTATACTGTTTTACTGTATTACACTGTATTACTGTATTACACTGTATTACTGTATTACACTGTTTTACTGTATTACACTGTATTACTGTATTACACTGTTTTACTGTATTACTGTATTACACTGTATTACTGTTTTACTGTATTACTGTTTTACTGTATTACTGTATTACACTGTATTACTGTATTACACTGTTTTACTGTATTACTGTATTACACTGTTTTACTGTTTTACTGTATTACTGTATTACATTGTTTTACTGTATTACTGTATTACACTGTATTACTGTATTACACTGTTTTACTGTATTACTGTATTACACTGTATTACTGTTTTACTGTATTACTGTTTTACTGTATTACTGTATTACACTGTATTACTGTATTACACTGTTTTACTGTATTACTGTATTACACTGTTTTACTGTATTACTGTATTACACTGTTTTACTGTATTACTGTATTACATTGTTTTACTGTATTACTGTATTACACTGTATTACACTGTATTACACTGTTTTACTGTATTACACTGTTTTACTGTATTAATGTATTACAATGTTTTACTGTATTACACTGTATTACTGTTTTACTGTATTACACTGTATAACTGTATTACACTGTTTTACTGTATTACTGTATTACACTGTTTTACTGTATAACACTGTTTTACTGTATTACACTGTATTACTGTATTACATTGTTTTACTGTATTACTTTATTACACTGTATTAGTGTATTACACTGTTTTACTGTATTACACTGTATTACTGTATTACACTGTATTACAGTTTTACTGTATTACACTGTATTACTGTATTACACTGTTTTACTGTATTACACTGTTTTACTGTATTACACTGTATTACTGTATTACACTGTATTACTGTATTAATGTATTACAATGTTTTACTGTATTACACTGTATTACTGTATTACTGTACTACACTGTATTACTATATTACTGTACTACTGTATTACTGTATTACACTGTATTACTCTGTATTGCTGTATTACACTGTATTACTGTATTACACTGTACCACTGTATTACTGTATTACACTGTTTTACTGTATTACTGTATTACACTGTATTACTGTATTACACTGTTTTACTGTTTACACTATTACTGTATTACACTGTATTACTGTATTACACTGTATTACTATATTACTGTATTACTGTATTACACTGTTTACTGTATTACTGTATTACACTGTATTACACTGTATCACTGTATTACTGTACTACTGTACTACTGTACTACTGTATTACTGTATTACTGTACTACTGTATTACTGTACCACTGTATACTGTATTACTTAATAGACTCTGACACCACTACTGTATTACTGTATCACTTTATTACTGTATTACTGTACTACTTACAGCCTGAACAGGTCGGACAGCACTGGCCTGGGGCTGCTGGCACTTGTTGTTCTACAGGACAGTTCGCGATCTGGGGACAACTCTCATGATGACACTTGAGCCCTCCACTCTGACAGAGATAAGATCATGCAGAGAAAACATATTAATATGATCTGATACACTTATGTCATACTCAACTGTGATTACCAATATGATTACATCAAACAGCCAATTGTGTAAAGATTTAAATTAATGACAGGAGAATGATGCTGACAACAGGTAACTTACCTCACACGTACAGACATCACACGGGTCACCATTGGGGCTAAAGCTCTCTCCATCAGTGTACGACAAACCATTGTATCGACACGCTGAAATACGACAAACCATTGTACCGACATGCTCAAATATGACAAAACATTGTACCGACACGCTGAAATACGACAAACCATTGTACCGACACGCTGAAATACGACAAACCATTGTACCGACACGCTGAAATACGACAAACCATTGTACCGACATGCTCAAATACGACAAACCATTGTACCGACACGCTGAAATACGACAAACCATTGTACCGACACGCTGAAATACACAACATTTGTCTATTACTGTTATCGATGACATAGAAAGACGTATAACTTTGGTATTCTGTGGATCTTGTAGAATTCTCATAGTCATCAATAAAATATCCAGTCAGAATGGTCGACTACTTACAGGGACAAACAGGACAACACTGGCCTGGGACGTTTACAGGATTGTTACACGTATTGAAACACTGCATCTCCATACAGGTGATGAGTCCGGCGGAACAGGAGCAGGTCACACACGGATTAGTCACCATCTTCCACTGTTGTCCATCTTGATACCGCTCACCTTTGTGTTCACATCCTACAACATGTACAGTTTAAACTGTTATACAGTGTAAAATAACATTTCAGTTTTTTGTATACTTCGGCTCAATACCAGGACAACAATCACACATGCCATGATTAACACCCCTCTCAAGGTCAACAAATACACACCTTACCATAAACATACCCCTCTCAAGGTCAATAAACACACACCTTACCATATACATATATACCCCTCAAGGTCAACAAACCCACACCTAACCATATACATACATACCCCTCTCAAGGTCAACAAACCCACACCTTACCATATACAGTAAAACTCGGATAAGTCGAAGTCGACGGGACCAAGCAAAATATTCGACTTATCCGATGGTTCGACTTATCCGTGTTTGTATACGGAGACAAAATACCCGACTATCATCGGTTGTATGCAGAACAAGTGCTTGCATGATAACAAAGTCGAAAATAAGCAATAAATAATAACAAAGAAATTGATTAATTGTACATGATAACAATTATTCCTTTATCTAATAAACAATATTGTGCACAGTTACAGATAAAAACAAACTTCATGCGTAAAATAGTCTTTGACATAGACACGATTTACACACGGGAGTCGTAAATGGCAGCTTAATATTCCATGAAACGTTACATACATTATAAGAATATAAATGTACATGTATATATTGTACTCATATTATTTATCTTAAAATCCGTTTATATTGTTCTCCAATTTAACAATATTAAACAATAAACAGTCCGGGAAAATTGATCGACCGTACGCGTGCTGATTTTGTATCAAAGGTGAAGGCCACGGTCAGTGTTTATCGGCTACATAATCATGCATTGCCACAATCTTTTGAACAGAGTAAAAACATCCCGCATATCATTGTTACTATTTCATCGTCGTATTCAGAATTTAGGCATATATAAATAAATCAATGACAGACAGGTATTTTTTCTTTGCATTTTTCGATGGAAGATATGTAATTTATCGTTTACTTTTTCCTTATTTTTTTCGGCGGCCGTGTGCATCAAAACAGTAAACAGGAGACATATTGGTTTGTAGACTAAAACGTGCACATTTTATTCATAGTTATGTATACCTGAATGTTTTACTTCACCTGAGCACCTGTATAAACAATGGGATGATGCGTAACCGACAGCCGGAAACTAACAATAGGCTCTGGTAACACCGTTACGGCTGATCGGTCACACTCGGTCAATCAGGCGAGGCCAGCAAATTTTACCTGAGACAGCATGACGCCTCGATGTTCGACACAAAAATGGAAATTTTGGTATAGTTTAGAAAGGAGGGACCACAAAATATATTCGACACAACCGCAGTATTCGATTCAACAGTGTTCGAGTCATCCGTGCTTAATTTACTAAGATAAAGAAGGGAAAAAATCGGGACCGAACGAAACGTTCGACTCATCCGATGTATTCGATTCAACCGTGTTCGACACAAGTGAGTTTTACTGTACATACATATACCCCTCTCAAGGTCAACAAACCCACACCTTACCATATACATACATACCCCTCTCAAGGTCAACAAAGACACACCTTACCATATACAGTCAAACCTGTCTATAGCGACCGCCCAAGGGGAGGCAGAAAAACGGTCACTATAAGGGGTATGTATATGGTAAGGTGTGTCTTTGTTGACCTTGAGAGGGGTATGTATGTACAGTCAAACCTGCTCTAACGACCCCCTGTCTATAACGACTGCCTGTCTATAACGACAGGTTTTAAGATTCCCCGTGAGATTTTACTATATAACGACCCTCTGTATAGCGACTACCTGTCTAATGTGGCTAACGACCGATGATTTCGGAACGGCGGTCGCTAATTTGTTTTCTGTAGCGACCAATTTCTGTCAGCCATCTTCTGCTCTTGGCAGTCATCCCTCATAAAATCCCCGGACCCTCTCATGGTCAACAAACACAAACTACATTATTCACCTCTCAAGGTCATTGAACACACATTACCATTCAACTCTTGAATTTGAATATAAATCAAACAAATGCTAGTCAAAAATTCTATTTCCCTATATAACTATAGTAAAGTTTACCCCCTCCCCATGGGCAAATGTGACACCCAAGAAATTCACAATTTTTGGTAAAGCACTTTAAGACCCTTCCATCTATTATGAGTACTTGATTCTACTTTGTCTCAGGTGACCTAATTATATACCACTCTCACAAGATCGCTGAAACCATTGGTAGCAGAAACTGACAATACTTTCCTGAAAAGAAGGAATACATTTGATGTAGTCGCTTACAAAATATCACACACTGATTCAGGATGTGAGGCCCGAGAAGTGCTACAGGCCCAAAACCAGGTTTCTGGGCCTCTCAGGTATTGAAAAGTTGTATAAAGATCTTAACATATTTGATGCTGTGATCTTGAATGTAGGTGAAGGTCATTTATATGACCAAACTGGGTAGTCCTTTACCTCAGAGTGCTACAATATCGGGTCTCTGGACCTCTTGGTTATTGAGAAGCACATGTTAAAGAAAATAGGTAGGATGGATGGATGGATGTTAGATGTTGCACCATGTCATAAGCTCACTTGCCTCTCTTGTAGGTGAGCTAACAATAAGGAACAGTGCTAACTTTCAGGTGAACTGTATTAGAGTGATGTTAACGCCAAACGATTTTCCTGATGAGAGACAAACGTAAAATGTTGGTCACAATGATCTATTATTTCTGGTGCACAGCACATTGTAATTTTCCATTTTGTCTACAAACAAATAGTTTAGATCCAACAAAATATAAAGACAAATCCATTGACAGATGGACACATTAGATTGTAAGGGATTGTGTGAGATAGAGGGTGGTGTGACATCAGATTTGATAAATAGATGTCTGTCCCTGAAGTTATGTGACAAGAGTATGGCAGAGGACGCCATGTGACAAGAAATAGCCTTATAGACATTATAATCAGTAAGAGACAATTATGTGATAGCATGGGAAATAGCGGGGATTTTATTACAAAGAGAGACAATTATGTGAAAGCTTGGGAAATAGCAGGGAATTATGTGATAAAGGAACAGAAATATTTGATAGCATGGGAAATAGCGGGGATTTTATTACAATGTAAGAGAATTATGTGATATAGGAACAGAAATATTTGACAGCATGGGAAACAGTGGTAACTAAATTACACAGTGAAGACTATAGAACTGCATGTGTTACTAAGAGATGACAGAAATCAGAACTTGTGCCTTAGTTAGGACAGACGGATCATGATAGGTCTAATGTAGACCTAGGCTACGGTTACCTGCTAGTTCGGGGACAAGATGTATGAATTCCGTGATAACAGGTGACACCTTAGGTTCACCTTCAACCTTTGCAGTCAAGGTTATTCGTTCCAGCAAAAACGGATCAGCACCTATTTTGTTTGTAAAAAGCATGCAACATAACAACAGAACTTTACTATTACAGTAACTAGCCGGATACACAGACGCACAAGGGATATTATAATAGGCTATTACAGTAACTAGCCGGCTACAGACAGACAAGGGATATTATAATAGACTATTACAGTAACTAGCCGGCTACACAGACAGACAAGGGATATTATAATAGACTATTACAGTAACTAGCCGGCTACACAGACAGACAAGGGATATTATAATAGACTATTACAGTAACTAGCCGGCTACAGACAGACAAGGGATATTATAATAGACTATTACAGTAACCAGTTGGCTACACAGACAGACAAGGGATATTATAATAGACTATTACAGTAACTAGCCAGCTACCCAGATTCACAAGGGATATTATAATAGACTATTACAGTAACTAGTCGGCTACACAGACAGACAAGGGATATTATAATAGACTATTACAGTAACTAGTCGGCTACACAGACGCACAAGGGATATTATAATAGACTATTACAGTAACTAGTTCACTACAGAGACAGACAAGGGATATTATAATAGACTATTACAGTAACTAGTCGGCTACCCAGACAGACAAGGGATATTATAATAGACTATTACAGTAACTAGTCGGCTACCCAGACAGACAAGGGATATTATAATAGACTATTACAGTAACTAGCTGGCTACACAGACAGACAAGGGATATTATAATAGACTATTACAGTAACTAGCTGGCTACACAGACAGACAAGGGATATTATAATAGACTATTACAGTAACTAGCCAGCTACACAGACAGACAAGGGATATTATAATAGACTATTACAGTAACTAGTCGGCTACACAGATGCACAAGGGATATTATAATAGACTATTACAGTAACTAGTTCACTACAGAGACAGACAAGGGATATTATAACAGACTATTACAGTAACTAGCCGGCTACCCAAACAGACAAAGGATATTATAATAGACTATTACAGTAACTAGCCGGCTACCCAGATGCACAAGGGATATTATAATAGACTATTACAGTTACTAGCCGGCTACCCAGACAGACAAGGGATACTATAATAGACTATTACAGTAACTAGCCGGCTACAGACAGACAAGGGATATTATAATAGACTATTACAGTAACTAGCCAGCTACACAGACAGACAAGGGATATTATAATAGACTATTACAGTAACTAGCCAGCTACAGACAGACAAGGGATATTATAATAGACTATTACAGTAACTAGCTGGCTACCCAGACATACAAGGGATATTATAATAGACTATTACAGTAACTAGCTGGCTACACAGACATACAAGGGATATTATAATAGACTATTACAGTGACTAGTTGGCTACACAGACATACAAGGGATATTATAATAGACTATTACAGTAACTAGTCGGCTACCCAGACAGACAAGGGATATTATAATAGACTATTACAGTAACTAGCTGGCTACACAGACAGACAAGGGATATTATAATAGACTATTACAGTAACTAGTCGGCTACACAGACAGACAAGGGATATTATAATAGACTATTACAGTAACTAGCCAGCTACACAGACAGACAAGGGATATTATAATAGACTATTACAGTAACTAGCTGGCTACACAGACATACAAGGGATATTATAATAGACTATTACAGTGACTAGTTGGCTACACAGACAGACAAGGGATATTATAATAGACTATTACAGTAGCTAGCTGGCTACACAGACATACAAGGGATATTATAATAGACTATTACAGTAACTAGCTGGCTACAGAGACAGACAAGGGATATTATAATAGACTATTACAGTAACTAGCCGGCTACACAGACAGACAAGGGATATTATAATAGACTATTACAGTAACTAGCCGGCTACACAGACAGACAAGGGATATTATAATAGACTATTACAGTAACTAATCGGCTACACAGACAGACAAGGGATATTATAATAGACTATTACAGTAACTAGCCGGCTACAGACAGACAAGGGATATTATAATAGACTATTACAGTAACTAGCCGGCTACAGACATACAAGGGATATTATAATAGACTATTACAGTAACTAGCGGCTACACAGACATACAAGGGATATTATAATAGACTATTACAGTAACTAGCTGGCTACACAGACAGACAAGGGATATTATAATAGACTATTACAGTAACTAGCTGGCTACCCAGACAGACAAGGGATATTATAATAGGCTATTACAGTAACTAGCCAGCTACACAGACAGACAAGGGATATTATAATAGACTATTACAGTAACTAGCAGGCTACAGACAGACAAGGGATATTATAATAGACTATTACAGTAACTAGCCGGCTACACAGACATACAAGGGATATTATAATAGACTATTACAGTAACTAGCCGGCTACAGACAGACAAGGGATATTATAATAGACTATTACACTAACTAGCTGGCTACCCAGACAGACAAGGGATATTATAATAGACTATTACAGTAACTAGTCGGCTACAGACAGACAAGGGATATTATAATAGACTATTACAGTAACTAGCCGGCTACCCAGACATACAAGGGATATTATAATAGACTATTACAGTAACTAGCCAGCTACCCAGACAGACAAGGGATATTATAATAGACTATTACAGTAACTAGCTGGCTACACAGACAGACAAGGGATATTATAATAGACTATTACAGTAACTAGCCGGCTACACAGACAGACAATGGATATTATAATAGACTATTACAGTAACTAGCCAGGCTACACAGACATACAAGGGATATTATAATAGACTATTACAGTAACTAGCCGGCTCACAGACATACAAGGGATATTATAATAGACTATTACAGTAACCAGTTGGCTACACAGACAGACAAAGGATATTATAATAGACTATTACAGTAACTAGTCGGCTACACAGACGCACAAGGGATATCATAATAGGCTATTACAGTAACTAGTTCGCTACAGAGACAGACAAGGGATATTATAACAGACTATTACAGTAACTAGCCGGCTACCCAAACAGACAAAGGATATTATAATAGACTATTACAGTAACTAGCCGGCTACCCAGACAGACAAGGGATACTATAATAGACTATTACAGTAACTAGCCGGCTACCCAGATGCACAAGGGATATTATAATAGACTATTACAATTACTAGCCGGCTACACAGACATACAAGGGATATTATAATAGACTATTACAGTAACTAGCTGGCTACACAGACAGACAAGGGATATTATAATAGACTATTACAGTAACTAGCCGGCTACCCAGACAGACAAGGGATACTATAATAGACTATTACAGTAACCAGTTGGCTACACAGACAGACAAGGGATATTATAATAGACTATTACAGTAACTAGCTGGCTACCCAGACAGACAAGGGATATTATAATAGACTATTACAGTAACTAGCTGGCTACACAGTCAGACAAGGGATATTATAATAGACTATTACAGTAACTAGCCGGCTACACAGTCAGACAAGGGATATTATAATAGACTATTACAGTAACTAGCCGGCTACAGACAGACAAGGGATATTATAATAGACTATTACAGTAACTAGCTGGCTACAGACAGACAAGGGATATTATAATAGACTATTACAGTAACTAGTCGGCTACAGACAGACAAGGGATATTATAATAGACTATTACAGTAACTAGTTGGCTACACAGACAGACAAGGGATATTATAATAGACTATTACAGTAACTAGCCAGCTACATAGAAACCTAACTTACCAGATTGTTTCTTACCCCCAAGAATGTGAAGGTTGGGGAGTAAACACCTTTTTTGTGGGTAAGAGACATTGGGAGGGAAATTGTTTGATACAGGACACAGAAACTTAACCTTGGCAAACATACCAAATAAGAATAACTGATGTAGAGTTTCCCCATCTTATATCCAGGTCACAATATCGTGTTATCATTAACTTTTTTATTTTGAAAATAAAAGACATTACATAATATACAGGTAGAAGTTCATTCAGTATTTAACTGTCATGCCGTACGAGGTCAACTTTATACATAAGGTGGTACCTACCACTGCAGACCTCACAGCACTGACCAGGGACCTTCATGGTCTGGGTACATCGTAGATCTGGGCAGGTTCTCTCCTGGCACGTCACTGTTCCCTCCTGTGGACAGACAGACCCATTAAATAACATACAGTGTACCCTCGCTCTATTGCCACCCGCATCTACCGCCACCCTCGCATACTGCCACCTAAAGCTCTGGAACAGATTTCTCTCCTGTATAATTCCCTCCTTAAGTTCACCACCCTCGCATACTGCCATCCGCCACATTTGTTAAAATACAAACGTCCCGAATCGCTATGTTTTTCCCTCGACAATATCACCATTTTATTCTGTTTTTGGTGATCAACTGGAACTCTAGTGTTCTATTTAAAGACATAGGATATTTCCTATTTTCACTTGCAAATTGTACAGGTGACATAGCTTTACACTTTGATGATTTTCTAACGCTGAGGTAGATCGATATTCGGATGTTATTATTAAGTCACATCCACCGACACTTATGGTTTAGCTTAGAATAAAAGCAGGACTGATTTCTACTCACTTTGTGTTCCTATTGTGTATGATATGAACGAAGCCACTGCCGAATACTTTCGCATAAAGTTTGACAGATAATAACGGATGGCATGCGGCAAAAGCAGATTAATGACTATTTGAAGAAATTTGTGACTTATTTAAAAATATAAAGCCTATAGTATAATTGACCAATGAATCTACATTATGTACATGTATATTGTAAATCATGTAATGTTGTTACGGGGAGATTATCTGTTAAACGTTGCTAATGTGATCTCTTATACCATTTCATGGTTGTAATTTTCACGATATGATACTATCGCCACCCTCGATCGTTATACCGCCATAACTGCCGTGGACGAAATATGGTGATATAACGAGGGGAGACTGAAGTGATTAATCACTAAATCAAGGACATTTTCTTAATGCTGACATCGGCACTGCCCTGCATCCTGATTAACACTACACCTCTGTGCTTACGGGGCACAAGAAGGGGTATCTATTTCATTGCAAAGTAAATGGGACATTGGATAGGGTGGACACTGGGCAGTAAATGGGACATTGGACAGGGTGGACACTGGGCAGTAAATGGGACATTGGACAGGATGGACACTGGGCAGTAAATGGGACATTGGACAGGATGGACACTGGGCAGTAAATGGGACATTGGACAGGATGGACACTGGGCGGTAAATGGGACATTGGACAGGATGGATGGGGTAAAAGTACGGAGGAGAGTTACATCACAGGGACCTACAATTATCAGACTTGAAGGTCATAGTGTTGGGGTTTTAATCTTCAAACATTTGGATGGAGGAAGAAGAATTATGAGGTGAACTTACATCACAGCGACATTTTCTACAGTTATCAGGCTGGAAGGACATGGTGTTGGGGTAGAGTTTTCCCTCAAATTGGCAGTCATCACAGACCGGACAGCACGTGTCATGACGAGGGTGTTCACATCGTATATCACACACTTGGTCCTGACATGTCACACGGCTCGAACGACACATACATGTACGACAGCCGTCCTCCGGGTGTTTGAATGCTGTACCATCCTCATATCGCTCACCAAGGAACGTACACACTACAATAAGGTGAAAAAAGAAATTTTGAACAGAAATATCACTGCCACATGAGTTATATTCATCAGTAAGAAGTTTTTCTGAGTTCATAGATACAGTGACATCTCACGTTTCAGCCATTCCTCTTCGGGTTCTATATTAACTTAAACTGATTGGGCCATTCTTTCTCAGATTTCTAACAGTCAAAAGAAAATATTACCAGTGTAAGTAAATTTAAACTTTTTGGGTCAACAATTTAAAATCAATGGTCCCGATTGATCTTGCTATAGACCTATAAACCAATACCCATGTTACTACCATGGCACATGTCACAGATTACCACAGTTAGAGATAGTAACTTAAGACCACTGGGGTATTAACTATTTACTGAAACCAGGCCTTTTGTCATTTTACAGAGACAGTAGGTGAGAGTAAAGGGGGATAACTCACAGTGGGCCGGTGGCTGGATGTCCCTACAGACGGGGCAGCACTCTCCCTGGACCTGTACTGGGTTGGTACATGTCAGCGGTGGACATATTAGGTCCTGACAGTTCACATTCCCGTTCTGTAAAAGTACAAAGCTGTTAATCATTACCTGCTCCAACTTACCTGTATAGATTTGTGTGAGAATATCCAATCAATGACTGACGTTTATAATGACAAAAATGTATCAAACTTTTAACATAACAGAAAAAAACATCACAATGAAACAAACAATTACATTAGGCACAAAGTTTAAAGGAAATGTTTTACAAACAATAACTAAATATCTCTCCATAAATTATGAAGTTATTCCAGAGGAATAAGAAAAGTTTGCATCATCAAAAAATATCTCGAGAACTGGATGCTAGCAATAAACTACAACATACTCTACACACTGAATAAGCTACAGGTATCATCTATTATACAGAGTCAGGGCCAGCTATACACTGAATACACTACTGGTATCATCTGTTATACAGAGTCAGGGCCAGCTATACACTGAATAAGCTACAGGTATCATCTGTTATACAGAGTCAGGGCCAGCTATACACTGAATACACTCCAGGTATCATCTGTTATACAGAGTCAGGGCCAGCTATACACTGAATAAGCTACAGGTATCATCTATTATACAGAGTCAGGGCCAGCTATACACTGAATACACTACTGGTATCATCTGTTATACAGAGTCAGGGCCAGCTATACACTGAATACACTACTGGTATCATCTGTTATACAGAGTCAGGGCGAGCTATACACTGAATACACTACTGGTATCATCTGTTATACAGAGTCAGGGCCAGCTATACACTGAATACATAACTGGTATCATCTGTTATACAGAGTCAGGGCCAGCTATACACTGAATACACTACTGGTATCATCTATTATACAGAGTCAGGGCCAGCTATACACTGAATACACTACTGGTATCATCTATTATACAGAGTCAGGGCCAGCTATACATTGAATATGCTACTGGTATCATCTGTTATACAGAGTCAGGGCCATAATGCATGTAGTTCACAACAACAACGGACAAAAGACAGACAGAAGGATGCACAACACAACAGCCAAAAGGATTTGTTCTATGAAGGACACAGAGGAAATGTTTAGTGTAAACATACTTATCTCAGAATGTTCAGCAACAGTGCTTACAATGATCATCTCAGTAACATCTACACACAAGAGGCCAAAAGGGCCTGCATCACTCACCTGGATGTTTCAGTAATTATGGCAAAATACTCTATTCTAAGTTATATTTCAAATATTTTCCTACTTTTGAACTGTCGCTCCCAACAATGGTTCAAGCTACAGGTTGACAAAATCCTGTCACTCTTGAAAAAGAAAAAGTATTGTTTTTTTTTTTTTTTGCTATATTTTGATATATATTTGGCCCCTTTCTCCCAGCCCAAGTGTGTCGCAGCCATCATTGATACAACATTACCAAATAATTCTCCAGACCAAATTTCATTAAAATCCATTTAGTTGTTCAGGACTAGGAGCAATTTAAAAAGATTTACGTCAATTTCCCACCATTTTTGTACTTGTGAATGTTCTTGTCTCTTTACGGCCACATACCAAGTTTCATAAAAGTTGGTTGATATAAACTCCAGTTATCCAGTTCACAAGGTCCAACAACATTACACTAAGGGCAATAACTCTGTAAGTTACTGTTGAATAAATCCTATTTTAAGTCATCCGAAATCTTCATTAAACTTTGTTGATATTTACTCCAGTTATCCTGTTCACAAGGTCCAGTAATGATCACATAAAGGGCAATAACTCTGTAAGTTACTGTTGAATAAATCCCATTTTCGAACTCGTCGGAGATCTTGTTGATATATGGCTGCAACCAAAGTTTCATCAAGTTTGGATAAAACACACTTCAGTCATCATCTTCACAAGGTAAATGTTGACAGATGGAGGCGGTGGACACCACAGTATAGCATAAGCTCACCTTGGACCTTTGGACCAGGTGAGCTAATAATCTACCTTGTAAACATAGGAGTTACGGATATTAAGTTTTTAGTTTTATTTGTATCCTTGAATCAAAGTTCAGTAAAACAGTCCATTGACTTAAGGAGATTGTCTTTGAAATATTCCTAACTTAAGTTCCGCATTTTCCTGTAACACTGTTATAGAACAACTTTTGTAAGTATGTTAACAACACAACACAACAAACAACACATCCACAACACATACTACCACTTGAGTAGCAGTCTGAAATACAACAGTAGCTTGTTAGATACCCAGCTGTTTGGAACATCATATCAATACCTTTTTTTTTAAGGCCAACCTAATTCACTTTTATTTTTTATTCAACATTTTTTTATAAAGAGTTATTGCCCTTTGCTTTTTTGGGCTTATTGACAGTGTCTGTATCACTTTTCATAATTTTCAGCCGATCTCTTTTTGTAGGCTTTA
This sequence comes from Pecten maximus, assembly GCF_902652985.1. NCBI lineage: Eukaryota > Metazoa > Mollusca > Bivalvia > Pectinida > Pectinidae > Pecten > Pecten maximus. The sequence continues at coordinate 48,022,493 of NC_047019.1, forward strand.
TTGGAATGACATATGTAGGTATACTTTCCTCAGCGGTATTTTGATATGAAGATTCTTGTGTTCCATACTTCCATATTTTTCATATATTTTAAATATGTTATAAATTGATCTGATGTATAGCTTTTTATATCATCTTTTATCAGATCTAAAATATTTCTTTTCTTTCTTGTTTAAAACCTTGCATTATGATAGTTTCAATTCAGTACATATGAAGTATTAGACAAAGATTCCAAACAGCTAAGCTTAGGATGGTTTAAATAGTTCTCTACTTTATCAGCACAGCCAAAATTCACCGAGAGTCGTCTCCCTTCCTCATAATTAAGGTTATCACATGACCTTCACCGGGCATCACTTATGTGAAATATAATTAAACTGTTAAAAGTGGTGACATCTAATGATTTTTCTGCTTTGACTATTGCTAGCAACAGATTATAAGGAGGGGAGACAACTGTGTCAGATGCGGTAGGAAGGAGAGACATCTATGTCAGGAAGGTGACAGTAGCCATGGTACTGATAATCCTACCCAAACTGGGTTGTTAAAGTCCCACGAGTCTATCACAGGCACACATGATGGGGTGGGCTAAAATAAAACCACATTAATCTAAGTTCTCAGTCACCATGTAAATATTGGGGGAGTTCTTTACTAAAACAAAAGATCCCAGAGGTCGATCTTTGCGCTTTTGTTTGTTTTTGTTTAACGTCCTATTAACAGCCAGGGTCATTTAAGGACGTGCCAGGTTTTGGAGGTGGAGGAAAGCCGGAGTACCCGGAGAAAAACCACCGGCCTATGGTCAGTACCTGGCAACTGCCCCACGTAGGTTTCGAACTCGCAACCCAGAGGTAGAGGGCTAGTGATAAAGTGTCGGGACACCTTAATCACTCGGCCACCGCGGCCCCCCGATCTTGGCGCCCACCATTGAATGATCTGTATCAGTCAGATGAAAGACTAATCATTTCCCATCTTTTCCCTTCTTTCACTCTTCCTTCAAAACATTTAATAACTTTATAGAACATTATATAGCGGGAGCAACCTGCAATTGTTATAATCCAAGATGGCCATACTCTTTGTAATCAATTTAGTTTTTTCAATCAGACTTGCATGCACAACTGGAGACCAAGGGCAACATCTACATTCAAATTTGAGTAATACCGATAATATCCATTTAGTACATGTACTTGAATTTGAGAACTACTTATAACAGTAATAAATTTCAATTGTCAAAACACAAAATGGCCACCTGTTGTTTTCGGTCCCAATATGCAAATTACACACCTAAGGACCAAAGGAAACTTACATATGAGAAAAATCCCTTTAGTACTTTCTGAAAAATAGCGAAAACTAACTTCAATTGTCAAAACCCAAGATGGCCTCCTGTCGGACATTCTGTTTTCCGATCGGTCCTAAAATGCAATTTGCATAACTAGGGACCAAGGGCAACTTACTGAGAAAGATCCTTTCAGCAATTTCTAAGAAATCTCGATAACAAGAATTGTTCACGGAGGGATGGATAGGTGGATGGACAGACATGGTCGGACGACAGACCATGGACGTAGGGCAATTTGAATAGCCCACCATCTGATGATCTGATGATGGTAGGCTAATAAAACCACTTTAATCTAAGTTCGTGGTCATCATGTAAATATTAGCAGAGTTCTTTCACCGAGTCTGACCATCCTAATAAGCTGTGAATCAATTTGTACAGCTTATTGACAATGGAACTTCAATGATATCATACACCTGACAAAATCTGTTTTTAAAATCCTGCATAAAACCCTTATTAAAATGTACACATTTTGATATTTGATAGAATTATACTGATACATAGAGAACAAGGGATCTTGGCGCCCACCATTGAATGACTTTTATTGGTTCTATGTCAGACTGGTTTTGTCTCTACTTTCCCATCTCTCTATTTTTCCTCTTAATAGTCTAATAACATGGACAATTGGAACCTACATGTGAAGTTTGAGAAACATCCCTCCAGCACTTTTCAAGATTTACAAATAAAACCCGGCCTGCTACACTACTCCCTCGAGCTCCTTCAAACGTGTTCGCCCCGAACACACCAACCCAGGTTCTCTCTCCAAGGAAGCCCCTTGCTTTCACTTGGAGTGGTCTGCGGCACCAATGTAAAATTTCAAGGAGTAGTAGTGTGCAGCCAGCCGGGATCAAACCTACGACCCTCGGCTTACTGGTCCGCCGCTCTACCAACTGAGCTAAAGGGAAATTCCTCCTAGCCGGAAGCTAGAAGGCGACCATACAACTATGTACAGTATTTACAATTAAAACCCGGCCTGCTACAGTAATAACAAACTTCAATTCTCAAAATAGCAGATGGCTGTTTTATGGCCATTTTGTTTTTATTATCAAAAATCTAAATTCAATTGGCACAACTAGGGACCAAGAGCTGCATATGAAGATTGAGGAATATCCTTCCAGTACTTTTAACAAAATAGTGATAAGAAACTTTAATTCTCAAAATCCAAGATGGCTGCATATTGGCCATTTTGTTTTTCTGATCAAAAAACTAAATTTGATAGGCACAACTAAGGACCAAGGGGAACCTGCACATGAAGATTGAGGAATATCCCTCAAGTATTTTCCAAGAAATAGCGATAACAAGGCAAGTTAACGGACAGGCGGATGACAGACAGAAGACAGACGGACGGCTGACAGACCACTGACGCAGGGCAATTTAAATAGCCCAACATCTGATGATGGTGGGCGAAAAACTATACATAGATATTGTCATACAGAATACCTACCACACACACGCACTGTTTACAGTCGCTGGATAAGAAGTTCTGTCCATTGGTACGGATGCTGCCGTCATAATAACAGTCAGTGCAGGATGGACAACACTGAGTGACATCTGAGGGGTGGGTACAGGAATCCACACACTGGACGGACAGACATTCCACCGTACCCTCCTGGGGACACAAAGTTTATACTTTATAAACAGGATTATTATACATTGAAAAAGTAACATTCCAACATCTCCTTCTGAAAACATCAATACACAAGTGTTTAATTCATTCAACATCTGATAACCCAATAAACCACATAAGGATGTGACCTTAGTTAGTGTTTACGATATTAATGTGTAAAAATGATTGTCTGTTCTCAGGGAATAGACTCAGGTTGAATAAATGAATAAAAAAACACCTCACAGTAATCTATCTTCACTGAAATTATCGAAATTAACGAGATATTGACAATAGTTTTCAGCCAAATGAAAATCAAAGCTATTTAATTATGAACCGATGATATCCCAGAAGCCAAAGCACTGACCTAGAATTGCTAATCTAGACATGTATAAACTCAGAGGTGACACTGTCTGTAATTTACACTTGTGTTCCTTGTGTTCCTTAATTGTGCTTGTCGTGAAACAATGGATAGACATTTTCACTTGACTTATCATCCTTCATAACAAATAAAAATACATACAATACAGTGATTGCTCATGTCTCCTTTTTACTCACACCAAGGTGTTCCTTAATTGTGATTTCCCCTTTACTCACACCAAGGTGTTCCTTAATTGTGATTTCCCCTTTACTCACACCAAGGTGTTCCTTAATTGTGATTTCCCCTTTACTCACACCAAGGTGTTCCTTAATTGTGATTTCCCCTTTACTCACACCAAGGTGTTCCTTAATTGTGATTTCCCCTTTACTCATACCAAGGTGTTCCTTAATTGTGATTTCCCCTTTACTCACACCAAGGTGTTCCTTAATTGTGATTTCCCCTTTACTCACACCAAGGTGTTCCTTAATTGTGATTTCCCCTTTACTCATACCAAGGTGATCCTTAATTGTGATTTCCCCTTTACTCATACCAAGGTGTTCCTTAATTGTGATTTCTCCTTTACTCACACCAAGGTGTTCCTTAATTGTGATTTCCCCTTTACTCATACCAAGGTGATCCTTAATTGTGATTTCCCCTTTACTCATACCAAGGTGATCCTTAATTGTGATTTCCCCTTTACTCACACCAAGGTGTTCCTTAATTGTGATTTCCCCTTTACTCACACCAAGGTGTTCCTTAATTGTGATTTCCCCTTTACTCATACCAAGGTGATCCTTAATTGTGATTTCCCTTAACTCACACCAAGGTGTTCCTTAATTGTGATTTCCTCTTTACTCACACCAAGGTGTTCCTTAATTGTGATTTCCCTTAACTCACACCAAGGTGTTCCTTAATTGTGATTTCCCCTTTACTCACACCAAGGTGTTCCTTAATTGTGATTTCCCCTTTACTCACACCAAGGTGATCCTTAATTGTGATTTCCCCTTTACTCACACCAAGGTGTTCCTTAATTGTGATTTCCCCTTAACTCACACCAAGGTGTTCCTTAATTGTGATTTCCCCTTTACTCACACCAAGGTGTTCCTTAATTGTGATTTCCCCTTTACTCACACCAAGGTGTTCCTTAATTGTGATTTCCCCTTTACTCACACCAAGGTGTTCCTTAATTGTGATTTCCCCTTAACTCACACCAAGGTGTTCCTTAATTGTGATTTCCCTTTTACTCACACCAAGGTGTTCCTTAATTGTGATTTCCCCTTTACTCACACCAAGGTGTTCCTTAATTATGATTTCCCCTTTACTCACACCAAGGTGTTCCTTAATTGTGATTTCCCCTTTACTCACACCAAGGTGTTCCTTAATTGTGATTTCCCCTTAACTCACACCAAGGTGTTCCTTAATTGTGATTTCCCCTTAAC